>NW_027186372.1:3633955-3637730 GCF_028583685.1 Petaurus breviceps papuanus
TCTTTCTTTCTTTCTTTCTTTCTCTTTCTTTCTTTCTTTCTTTCTTTCTTTCTTTCTTTCTTTCTTTCTTTCTTTCTTTCTTTCTTTCTTTCTTTCTTTCTTTCTTTCTTTCTTTCTTTCTTTCTTTCTTCTTTCTTCCTTTCCTCTCTCCTGCCTTTTCTCCCTCTTCCATTCCCTTCCTTCCTCCTCTCCCTTCTCCCTCCCCTCCCCTCCCCTTCCAGTACAGTTCTCATTGATGTCCAGAAATGGTTGGACTAATGTACCAATAGTGCATTAATGTACCTGTTTTTCCACATTTCCTTCAACATTTACTATTTTTCTTTTTTGTCATCTTAGCCAGTCCAATGGGTATGAGGTAGTATCTCAGACTTCTTTTACTTTGCAATTTTCAAACTCTTAGTCATTTAGAGTATTTTTCTTGTGATTATTGACAACTTTGATTTCTACTTCTGAAAATTGTTTATATCCTTTTACCACTTATCAATTGGGGAATAGCTTTCATTTTTATATATGAGACTCAGTTTTTTTAATGTTTGTGAAATGAAGAATTTGTCAGATAAATTTGCTATATCCCCCCCTCACCAGTTTCCTTAATTTTTTCTCATTTTGTCTACAATCAAAATTATCTATTTCACCTTCTGTAACCCTCTCTATCTCTTATTCTATTGTTAACTATTTCCTTATCCATAAATCCGACAGGCATTTTTTTTTCATACTCTTTTAATTTGTTTATGATCTCACCCTTTCCACCCAAATTGTGTATCCACTTTGAGTTTATCTTAGTATATGTTGTGAGATGCTCCTTTCTTTTATTGCTTATTCCTTTCCTTTGTTTATTTGCCTTCAATTATACTTCATTTCCAAAATTTGTTAATATAACAGACATCTCTTTGTTTTAGGGTATGATTAGAAGCATTGCTATTAATATTTTGTCATGTATTGGATCATTTTGTCATGGAACCCTTTGGGGATACATTTAACTATTTATGTAAATTTTAAGATATAATGGCTAAGATGCATAAAATTCTATATATACTTTTGGAATAATCTGATCTGCAAAAGCTATTTGTGACATAGATACTCTAGGTTTTATTATACCCATATTACAGATGAGGAAATGGAAGCTCACAAAGATTGCAGTTGATTGGAGACAAAATTCAATCCCAGATCTTCCTGGTTCCAAGTCTAGCACATTTTCTGCCATATCATGATGATTCATCAAACTTATTAACCTTTCTCTGGGTTACAAAATCATCATCATCGTCACTGACAAAAAGAACAACCTATTTCATGTATATTCATGAAAAATTTGGATTTTCCTTTTGTTATACCTCACTTTCACTACTTGACCAGCACATTTCCTTTCCCAGGCATACGGATGCATGAACAAAATATTTATTAAGCATTTATTATGTGCTAAACGTTGAGGATCAAAACAGAAAATCCAGGTAGTCCCTGCTTTCAAAAGCTCACATACTAATGAGTAAGATTTTTTTTTGATGGACAACCTACTATGTAGCCCCAATCCAATGGCAGTTTCTCAGTCTTCTTTCTACGCGATGATTTTGCGCAAATGCCCTTGCCCCCGTCCTGGACGGCTTCTGTGACAGTGCTTTACCCTGCTTTTCCTCCTACTTTTCTGACTGTTTCTCAGATTCCTTTAATGAATAATTAATTGGGGTCAACAGCAGCAATAACAACAATGATAGTATAATTTATGTGGTACTTTAAAGTTTTCAAACAATTAAAGCTATTATCTCATTTTATCCTCACAGCAACCCTAGGAGGTAGATGTAAATATGATAACACCCATTCTCCAGATACAGAAACTGAGGCAGACAGCCATGAAGTGACTTGCCCAGTGTCACAAAACTTATAGGTATATGAGGTCAGATTGAATCTTAGGTCTTCCTGATTTCAGATCCAGCACCCTATTCTCTGTGCCACCTAGCATATCCCCTAAAGCTATGTTCCAGAGTGTCTTCTTTCTACATTCTTTTTCAGTGATCTCATTAGCTTTTATGGGTTTAATTATCCTGCATATGAAGCGAACTCCTGAATCTATATAAACAGACCATTTATCTCCCTGAATTCCTCATTCATCATTCCATCATGATCTACTTGATGGACATTTTCATTTGGATGTTACATCAGCACCTAAACCTCAACATGTTGAAAATGGAACTAATTATATTTCCCCCCAAATCTATGACTCATCTAAATTTCCCTATTTCTCTTGAAGATACCATAATCCTTCTGGTTACCCAAGATGGTAATCTTAGGGTCACCATTGGCTTTTGCCTCCCTTTTACCCAATATTCAACCAGTGGCCAAGTATTATCCATTCTACCTCCAAATCTCTTGCATCAGTTTCCTTATCTTCCCCTATAAATAGCTACCACCTTAGTTCACAGCCATATCACCGTTTAGCTGGATTATTTGAATAGTCTTTTTCTCAGGTTCCTTGTTTCTAATTCATCTTCTTTTTAATCTGTTCTCCTTATAGCTGCCATATTAATATTTCCTAAATCCAAGATATGACCATGTCACTCACCTGTTCAAAAATCAGAAGTGGCTCCATATTCTTCTTTTGGTAAAATAGTATGAGATTTAAATATCTTTGCAGTCTCATGCCTGCCTATCTTTCTAGACTTATTAGACATTATTCTCCTTCTTATACACTAAATTTAGCCAAACTGACCTACCGGTTTTTCCTCAAACTTGACAGGTGATCTCCAGTATCTCAGCCTCTGTGCAGGCTATCTTCTGTGCCTGGCATTCATTCCCTCTTCACTTTCTCCTGAAATATTTGATTTTCTTCAAGGTTCAGCTCAGGTAGGATCTCTTCAATAAAATGTTTTTCTTCTCTCTACAGCTATTAGTACTTTCTTCTTACTCAAATTATCTTAAATTTACTTATTCACTTGCATGTCATATTCCCCAGAAGAATGTGAGCTCCTTAAGGGCAGGGACTGTTTCATTTTTTTCTCCATGTATTTCCTGCATCTAATCCAATTCATTTCTGTGAGGTCTAGTAGGAGAGTATTGGACTCAAAACCAGGAAGCCCTAGGTTCAAATCCTACTGTAACACTGACTATCTCAGTGAATATTGACAAGCCACTAAATCCTGCTGAGGCTCAGCTTCTCCATCTATTAGAGCAATAATACCTATAGTGTCTACCTTACAGGGTAATTGCATGGTTCCAATGTCATAATGCAGGAAAATCGCTTGAAGAACTTTGAAACACTATAGAAATGGCAGTTATTGTTATTGCTTTTGTCACTGTTGTTGCTGTTACGATAGGCTGTAGCAGCAAGAACCCTCGCATACCCAGGATGGTTGCTTGCACACGTTCTTTGATCTGCTTTTCTAAAGGAAGCAACTCAAAAGGGGTTAATCATCTTACTTTAATAATACATATACCATTCACCTAGTTCAGGGGGAAAAGTCAGCACCTTGACCTTCAGAGAAAATACAAACAGAAGTTACAAGCAGACAAGAAAAAAATAAATATTTGTTTAATTCAATTGAGGCAATGTATTTTGGTTTGGGGGAGTTCTCTTGGGACGCTCTTCCTTTTCCCCTGAAAATATCTCTACCTCTCTGCGACTTGTTCCCCTTCATACTGGTTTTGTGATTGAGTCTCTACTTAGTCTGCCTGCCTGCCTGCCTGCCTGCCTTCCTTCCTTCCTTCCTTCCTTCCTTCCTTCCTTCCTTCCTTCCTTCCTTCCTTCCTTCCTTCCTTCCCTCCCTCCCTCCCTCCCTCCCTCCCT
>NW_027186372.1:3637830-3645226 GCF_028583685.1 Petaurus breviceps papuanus
TCTTTCTTTCTTTCTTTCTTTCTTTCTTTCTTTCTTTCTTTCTTTCTTTCTTTCTTTCTTTCTTTCTTTCTTTCTTTCTTTCTTTCTCTCTCCAGGCTATTCAAACCCTCTTCTTCAACTGACTTGGTTCAAGAAAGTTATAGATAAAGGTATGGATGGTAATGCCATAATGGAGTATAGCTTTTTCCTAGATTTAATATACTATTGCATCTGAGAGAAAACTTAGAGATCATGCAGTTCAACCTCCCTTTCCCCATCAAAGAACAGACTTTTGTACTGAGTAGTGGTTCAGCAAATGCTGCTTTAAGATAGTAATGGAAATGGTACATTGGATTTTTCCCCCTGTAGGAGGCCTCTTAAAAGACTCCTATGGGGCTTCAAAAACTATGCACTTGCTTGTCCTTGACAGGTAAATTCTCTAATTTAATAGGCAGAGCAAAATGTGTTTTCACTGGGCTACAGTTTTTGCATTCTGGAAAAGCTGGAGAAAGCCCTTGTGGGTTTCGTGCTCCATGGATTCCTATGAGATCTACAAACCCAACAGTTAAGCAATAGAGAAGGAAAAACTTCCTAATCATTACAGATGCCTCAAAGTAGAATGGGCTGATATGGAAGGTAATGAGTTCCCTGTGTAATGCCATGCACGAGCAGCTTTCCAGAGGACTGCTACTGTGAACAGCTTTTAAGATTCTGATTACACAGTATAGTGAACACTCTATTTATTCCATAACAAATAAAAGCAAAACATTCACAGAAAATAAAGGTACAGCATTCACAATATTACAATTTATATTCACCAACAGCTTATCATTAAAATGACCACACAGTTTTCATCAAAATGGTCACAATATTTAGAACAAAGAACAATCATCTCAAAGTACAATAGTCAACGTCTTCCACTCATGGGGCAACTTAAGTTAACTCAATCAGTCACTTCTCAAAGTACACTAGTCAAAGTCACTTATTCAGCAATCAATTACTATGTACCATACACAAACCATCCACCCCTAGGTCATGAGTAAACTACAATTTCATCATTACTCAGTACCCAAGGAGAGATCTTTTCATCTTGACTTGGGGCCAGTTCTCAGAATCCCTGGATCCCCTTCCATGGTCCCAGATTCTACTTGGATTCACCAGACTGTCACCTGGGTTCAATGGCAGACAGCTCCCAGTTCTTTGTCCCGCTCTCTGTGTAGGTCCTGCTCCACACTGAAGTTCACAGGTCTAGTCCATCTCATGTCCTTCACAGTTCCTGCTCCCAGGAATTCAAGCCTCAACCAAGCCACAAACAGACAAGTCTCAGCATCCCGGTCATGCTTCCTCAGTCTTCTTCTCCTGGGCTCCTCTGTCACTTGGGGTCCTGGGCTCCTCTGTCACTTGGGGTCCTGGGCTCCTGACTCCTGGGCTCCTGTATAGAAGAAGCTCCACCACCACAAGTTCTCAGGAAATTCTGACTCAGTTCTCCATTCTTTCTTCTGTACTTCTCTGCCACCAGATGCTGGTCCCAAGAAATTCTGACTGTGCCGCTCTGGGGTTTTTCCTTATATACACACTACATTAGGTTCCTATTTCAACCAACCCCTTCCTGTTACTTCAGTAACAGGAGACAGGAGTTCATACCTTCTGTTTCCCCAAAAAGGCTTGATCAGTTACTAAGTGCTAAGTACCTACTACCTTTGCCAACACAAAGGGATCTTCAAATTCAAATTACATTACCATTACACCCTGTTACTGAAGGTCTTAGGGAATGAATAAGTTAACAAAATTCAGAAATGGTGCTTTTATTTGTCTTCACTCTTAACTCAAAATCCTGCATTACTATAAGTCACATCTCCACAAAATCTGTCACTAGTTATCATTACACAAACACATTCAGTATCTGAAGTTGCATCAGCTTAGGGAGCTCCCACTATGGGAACCCCCTTCACCATCACATTATCCCAACCTGCCTATGAAACTTGGCAGATAAATACTAGTGAATTGCCTTTACCACAATGTGATTAAGCAACTTGTCTTAGGCCACAGAGACAGTAAATATCAGAGGTAGAATTTGACCTGGGGTGTTTTTTAGCCCCAAACCCAGCACTCTATTCACTATGCTACCACTTTGTACACAATGCTTTTCTAGGTTCTATATGGGCAAATGAGATGGAGAGACAGGCCTCTTAGCATTTTTCATCTAGAAATAGGATCTTGAAGATTTTAAAATAGAATAAAGCCAGTGAGTAAAGACTGTGATTTCAAAGAAGATTGTAGTTAGCCTATGACTTAGTCAATCAGTCAGTCAGCAACCATTTGTTAAAAGGGCAATATGAATTAGGCATTGTTCTAAGACAAAGAAAAGCAAAACCATAGATTCTGCCTTCATGTGAAAGAGCCCAAATTCTAACAAGGTGAGACAACAGGAAAAAAAAAAGGAAAGTGATCTTAGAGGAAAGACACTAATGGGCGGTGGTGGTAGTCAGAGTGGGGAGTGGGAAAATCCTTAGGTAAAATATAGGATTTTAGTTCAGTTCTGAAGGAAGCTAGGGATGCTAGGAATCAGAGGTCAAGAAGTAGAGCATTCTAGTCAGGGAAGACACTGGACTGAGAGTCCAGTTTGAAGTCATGGACTTGGGAAATCTAGTGTTGCTTGGAAGGAATACCAAGGTTAGTAGTCATTGGATCATAGTGTATGGTGGGGACGAAAGTGTAATCAGTCTGAAAAATGGGAGGGAACCAAGTTAGAAAAGACTTTAAAAACCAAGCTGAGGATTTGATATTCAGCATAATTTGGAGCCATTGGAGTTTATTGATTAGGAGATTAACACGATCAGACCTAGCCTTTAGGAAAATTACTGAAGTAGCTGATGGATTGGAGTTAGGAGAAACTCAAGGTAGGGATCTAACAAGAAGCCGATCACAATCATTCAGAGTGGGAGGCAGAGGTGATGAGATCCTGCGTCAGAATTGCCTAAGGTCCCAGAGTTTAAGTAACTCAACCATGGTCCTATAGTTAGTGTCAGAGCTAGGATTAGAATCCAGATTTTTATTATCTTCAGTTCATCAATCAATCCACAAACCATGATTTACCCCTGACAGAGGACAGTCCTTTCATTAAAAGAAATAGCTTTAGCTTGGTTTTCTTCTTAGAACTCAATGAAATATTGTTATAAGTTTTCCTGAAGGTAAGAAAAGACCTTATCAACAATCAAGAGTAGAATGGGCTCCTTTGGGAGGGAGCAAATCTTTTCCCATTGGCGTTCTTGGAATGGAGATTTATAGCCACTTGTAGGGCAGGCACTATAAACAGGATTCTTCCTCAGGTATTGGTTAATCTTGGTGACTGCTGGAGACTCTTTTAGGAGAGCTATAACTTCCAGGAAAAGGAAGATGACATTTGAATTTCACTGATCAGACAACACATGGATTTTTTTAAATTCTGGACACAATGGTTTCGCAAGGATATTGATAGTCTGCAATGACCAGAGGAGAGCAATCAGGACGGTGAAGAAATTCCAGGTCATTCAGCTGGACACATGAGCCCTGGCTACTCGAATAGGGCATGTTCAGTTTGACTAAGAGAAGACCCGGGGGTAGAGCATGATAATTGTCTTCAGGCATATAATGGGCTGTCACATGGAAAAGGGATGACACTTATTCTTCATAGCCCACAAGACAGAGGTAGAAGAAAAGAAAAAAAAAGAATTTGCAAAAAGGCAAATTTAGATTTGATATGTAGAAAACTTCCTTATAATTAGAAGGATACTAACATAAGATGCACTAGCTTGGGAAGTAATAGGTTCTCCCTCACTCATCTTCAAGCAAAGACTGGGTGATTACTTGTCAGGTAAGAACAGGTTAGCCTAGATGGCCTTGTCAGTCCCTTTGAAATCTTGCATTCTGTGTAGGTGTGGGTTGATGATGAAGTACCAAGAGTTATTGAACAACACATTATTTTGCCTGGCTCTTTTTTTTAAAATTATAACACAAATGAAAAGGCATATGAAGTGTTTTCTTGAAAAAACACATCAACTCATAGAGGCAATAATTGATCAGAAAAATAAAAATGACTTTATAGGAAGCATGAAAACTTATGCATGGACATTGTGTTCCAAGCTTTAGTTGAAGGAAGAAAAGCCTTAGAAATGTGTTCTCATCACTATTCTGAGTAAGAATTGGTCACTGTCCTACTGTAAACCACCAGAGAAATGAAGCTTTCAGTTGGGAATGAGGCTAGGTGTGGGTACACTTATCGATGGAGAGCAGTTCCACCGCTTTTAGCACAGGCCCTTTTTATGGATATAATTCATTGGGTGCTACCCAAAGTGAAAAATGTTGCAAGGTTTTTTAAAAAAATGTGTGGTGTATTGGAAACCTCACTGGACTTAGAGTCTGGAGACTGGGGTTTGAATCTAAGCTCTAACACTTAACTAGCTAGGTGTCATTGGACAAATCACTTGGCCTTTCCAGTGTCCTGGCTCTTAATTTCTTCATCTGTGAAATTAAGATAATAATAATAATGCCTGCCTCACAGGGTTTCTGTGAGGATCTAATAATATTATACACACACATATACAAATGTACATGTGTATGCATGCATATTTATGTATCTTTTTATCATCTATCTACTATTCTTTGCGAACCTCAAAGCCCCATAAAAATGTCAGTTATCTTATTATTATTTTTAAAATATAAATAAATCGAGGTAATAAAAGCACCTTTTTGCTTTTATTTGCTTTTGCACAAGGTTGTCGTGAAGGTCAAATGAGATAACATATACAAAGCACCTTACAAACCTAAAATGCTATGTAAATGCTAGCATCGTCATTTCATTGTAATTTTTTGTTTTGAATAATATTTTATTTTTTCCAATTATATATAAAAACAATTTTTAACATTCTCAAAAAAAGTTTTAATTCCAAATTCTGTTCCTCCCTCTCCCCCACCCCTGAGATGCTAAGCAATTTGATATAGGTTAAACACGTGAAGTCATGCAAAACATATTTCCATATTAGTCATGATGTGAAAGAAAACACAGATTAAAAAACAACCACACCACAAGAAAAGAAAATGAAAAATAGTATGCTTCAATTTGTATTCAGACTCCCTCAGTCCTTTTTCTGGAGGTGGATAACATTTTTCATTATGAGTCCTTTGGAATTGTCTTGGAACATTATATTGCTGAGAATAGCTAAGTCATTCACAGTTGATCATCATGCAATATTGCTGTTACTGTATGTATGCAATGTTCTCCTGGTTCTGCTCACTTTACCTCATCATGATTTATTGTTATATAATATACCCCACAAGTTATTTAGAAAGAAAGTGTTCTGAAGAGTTTACCATGAACTATAATTAAGTTCCAAGTCAATCAGGTTTTTTCATTTTCCAAGAAAATTTATCTTCAATCCCTATCTCCCTACTCCTTCCATGAATTCACACACAAATATGCTCACATTTACATATTGATACAATTATCCTTAATACCTGCTTATCATGTTACAGTCTTTTATTTTCACTATTTCCTATACCCCTTTCCCATTGATTTTTATTAAAAATTTTGTGACTTTGATGTTGGATTATTGTTTTAACTTCATTAGTTGGTTGAACTGAATTATTCTCACTTAGGAGTCATCTTTGATTCTAGTCTCCCTTCCCCCTCTCCCTAACTTCGATCAGTTACCATTTTGCTGCTTTTACCTCTAGAAGATCTATGACATCTGTTCTACTCTCTGTTCCCTCAGCTACTGCTCTGGTTCAAGACCTCGTCATCTCTAGCCTGGACGATTATAACAGTCTCCCAACTGGTATTTGCTTCTAGTCCCTCCCTGTTACAACCCAACCATCCCACGGCTGGCAAACTAGTTTTAATGCACTAATCTGATCCTATTATTATCCTTCTATAGAATAAAATATAAACTCCTTAGCTTAACATTGGAAGGCCTCCACAGTGTGTTTGACGATAGTTATATGCTGAATTGAATTGAAATTCAGTTCATTTTTCCTGATATTCCATTGTGAACATAACTGTGATTCATTAAAACATCAGATTATCTCTAGACCCAAGCAAGATCCTTGAACAAAGTGTTCTTGTTAAAAGGGCACCATGCCCAGAATTTAATTAACAGGAAACACACTCTGATTGGCCAATGCTATCTGTTCAATGATATGCAGGTCAGAGTTGCAGTCTTTCTTTACCCTCTCCATTAAAACAGAAAGAGGTGATTCAATGCAATCAGTAACATTTTCTGAAATATGGAAAAAGAGCTTCCTATGTAAAGGATAGGGGGATAAATTCAATCCAGCAAACAACCTTTAAGAGTCTGCTGTGCACAGAACACTGCTGAGTTCTAGTATGTGTGTGTGTGTGTGTGTGTGTGCGCGTGTGTGAATGTGTGTGTGTATTTGTATGATATTTAGCTGAAATAAAGTCCTTGCCCTCATGGAATTCCCATTGTATTAGGAGGATATGGCATAGACATTGATTACTATAATCCTCAATGTTACATAATAAATGGGTAAATTTCTAGGCAAGATATGGGGGGGGATACAAGTAAAGGGGGACACAAGGCTCGAGTAAAACTTCCTAGCAAGGCTATAATAATGATGATAGCAAACATTCATATAGGACTCACATATATTGTCTCATTTGATCATCATACCACCTCTATTCTTCTCATTTCACAGAGGAGACTGTTTGAAAGTTATGAAGTTAATTGCCCAGGAAAATATAGTTACTAAGCATCAGAGTGAAGATTTGAGCTCAGGTCTTCCTGAAGCCAAGTACAGCGCTCTATTCATGATGAACTTAGCTATCTTAAAAGGATGCATAGAAATGCCTCAGGCAACGATGGGTCAGGGGGATATTTCAGGGTAAGAGAGTAGTTTGAGCAAGGACAGGGAGGTAGTCAGGGATTCATGGCATTTTGAAGGCCAGAAAGTAGTGAATTTTTTTTTTTTTTGCTTTTGGGAAGACAATTTGGATTAGGTGACTTGCCCAAGGTCACACAGCTATTTGTGTGTGTGTGTGTGTGTGTGTGTGTGTGTGTTAAGTGTCTGAGGTGGGATTTGAACTCAGGGTCCTCCTGACTCCAGGGTCAGTGCTCTATTCATTTCGCCCCCTAGCCACCCCTGAAAGTAGTGAATTTTGACTGGATTATAGAGTATGTGAAAGGGAGTTATATGAAATAAGGCAGGAAAAGTAGAGTGTTGGAAGAGTAAGGAAGGCTTTAATGTCAGGTTAAGGATTTTGAACTTTATTTGGTAAGCATTAAGGAGCAGCTGAAGGTGGTGGGTTTTTTTTTGTTTTTTTCCTTAGCAGAGTAATGACATAGATTCCAGAAGGAAGGAAGGAAACAAAGAAGGAAGGAAGGAAGGAAGGAAGGAAGGAAGGAAGGAAGGAAGGAAGGAA
>NW_027186372.1:3645236-3651918 GCF_028583685.1 Petaurus breviceps papuanus
GAAGGAAGGAAGGAAGGAAGGAAGGAAGGAAGGAAGGAAGGAAGGAAAGAAGGAAGGAAGGAAGGAAAAAATGAAAAAGAAAAAAGCAGAACAGAGATTAGCTTGTGGATCTAGAGAACAGACATAGGGAAGAGAGAGTAGAGGTGGATAAACTGCAATTTTTGCTACTAATGCGATATTATCTTTCAGTAAATCCCAAAGACAAGATTATTTCTTCAAAAATATCAAGATAACAAGCCTTTAATACAAAGAGAATTTTGAATCCAAACCTCACTCTACCGAAAGACCTTCATATATCCCCAAACAAAATTGAGCTGAATAGATTCAAAATTGGTACAAAAATGCTTCTCGTGAATCAAAATGACTGTATTTCTTACTTTGCTTTGTGTTTCTCCCAGAAAACTGAATCTCAAAGGGAGAGTCTTCAGGTTTTCCAAACACTTTCCTTACAGGAATCCTAGGAGATCATATCAGCATCATTGTCCTCATTTTCCAGAGGAGGAAACTAAATATCAAAGAAGTGTGTGCTGGCTCTTTCCCTAAGAAATCACATGAACTATTACAAGTCGAATATGTAGTGTGCCATCGAATATCATGAAATCAAATTCTTTCATTTTACGGTTGATAAAATAAGGCTCAGAGAAAAGGTGTTCAATTCAATAATCACTTACTAAGTACTCACTACATTCAAGTCATGGTACTAGGCGCTGGAGATAAAAAGATAAAAACAAGAGTTGCTGCCCTCAAGATGCTTATATTCTACTAGGTGATGCAATAAGTACAAAAGTAAGTAACTATAAAGTTTATATGAAGTAATTTCAAGAAGGAATAGATGGAAATTAATGGGGCAGTTAAATGATCACAGGACTGGAGCTGTAGGACTGAAAGGGGCCTTTGAGGCCATGGAATCCAAGGATTTGTGTAGGAAGTAGCCCTTGGGTTCTACATGGAAAGAATCTAAGAATTCCATGATGCAGAGGGGAAGTAGGAGCCTGTTTAATCCTCAGGGGGGCAGGTAGGCAAAAACATGAAGGAAGGAGAGGGATTATGTACAGGGAACAACCAGCAATCCCATGTGATTGGGATATGGAGAATGTATTCATATGAAATAAGCAGATTAGTATGAACTAAGAAATATGAAATAAGGGAGATGGGAGTCAAATTATGAAGGGTTTTAAATTCTAGGGTGAGAAATTTGTGTGCTAGAAGTGACAGGATACAAGTGAAGATTGTTTTTAGTAGGGAGGTAACATTCAGATTTGTGCTGCAGGAATTTGTAGATAGGACCATAGGATGGATAAGCTATAACAGCTGATTGGATAAAGGAGTTGAAAGAGAGGTAACAGTCAATGATATAACTTCAAGGCTGTGAAGCTTGGTGACTGTCTAGTGTCATTTAAGTGGCAAGTGGATAGAGTGCTGGACCTGGAGTCCGAAAGACATAAGTTCAAATTCAGCCTTAGACATACATACCAGTTGTATGATCCTAGGCAAATCATTAAACCTCTCTGCCTCAGTTTCCTGAATTGTAAAGTGGGGATAATAAAACTTCCCAGGGTTGTGGAGATCATGTGAGATAATATTTGTAGAGTATTTAACACAGTACCTGTCAAATAATAGGCAATTAGGTGTTTGTTTCCTTTCTTCCCGGGAGGAGAGTGGGTAAGGTGACTTGGCATAGACCCTTGATGGCGCAGTCATCAGCAACCAGGTATAATGAACACTGCTATATGTATAACAAGAAGACCTTGGTCTCCTCCCTGCGTGACTTTAGACAAGTCATTGAACTTCTTTATATTTGAGTTCCCTCCTCTGCAAAGGAAGGGGATGGACTAGTTGACCTTGAATACCATTATCAGTGATCAGTTCTTTGAATCCAAGTATTTGAAATGGGGTTAAGATACTGAATTCTTTCTATAACATCATCCAGAACTTCTCAAGAGGGTGACATTTCACTTTGGGAAAGAGCTTGTGGGCATCCTTTTTGATGGGGGCTTGCCAACTAACCATTTCACTGAATGCTTTTCAAGAGAGACAGCTATTGGGAGCCCTCTAGCTTTGGTCTCTTTATTTCTCAGTCTTTCTGGTAAATGCCAGTTAGGATAACAATTAAAGTGTGATTAGTTCTGGTTGAGATGGTAACTAGGCTAGAGCAAGGAATTAATTTCATTCAGTCCAGCTAGTATATCTTGTCAAGAGATAATGAAGTCAGCTTTAGGGGATTTAAGGTATAGGCTAAAAAATCAAAATGAACTAGGAGTTTACCTTGGTATATTCACTAAAGGGGGCTCTAAATTGAAGGAAGCTACTATATCTTCATGAATTGTCTGCTAGTTCAAGAAATATTTCTGAGGTCATTTGGGGAGAGATCTGTCTTGTATAGAGCAAGATGGTATTGTGGAAAGAAGGGTATGTTCAAATACTGCTTCAGACACTGACTAGCTGTGTGACTCTCAGAAAGGCACTTAAATGCTCCCAGTCTCCATTTCCTTGTATGCATATGCATGCACACATATTCATGCATAACACACATATATGTACACATACATGCATGCACACACACATACAAAACTACTGTAAAACAGATACTGGGAGAATTTAATTGACTTGCCTAGGGTCATATAACAAGTGTCTGA
Organism: Petaurus breviceps papuanus; assembly: GCF_028583685.1. NCBI lineage: Eukaryota > Metazoa > Chordata > Mammalia > Diprotodontia > Petauridae > Petaurus > Petaurus breviceps. Next base: position 3,647,873 of record NW_027186372.1, read on the forward strand.
AGTGGGATTTAAACCCAGGTCCTCTGAATCCATGTCTGACCTTCTTTCTGTCATATCATACTACTTTAGACAAATGAGATCCTTCTACAGTTGTCTTCATAAATAGGTCTGAAACTAGAACACAGAAACTAGAACAAAAACACACAGTAGGTTCCTCCAGTTTAGAGGATCTTTAGTAAATATACCAAACTGAGAGCTTAGTCTGTTCTCATCTTTAAGCTCATAGTTTTCTTCTACAGTGGAGAAATAAACACACAAACATGCACACCCACCCACACACCCACACCTACCCACACCCACCCCTCAGTTTCCTCCTCTACAAAATTAAAGAGATGGAATGGAAGCAGCATGGAAAGAGATCTGTATTTGTCATCAAATTTGGCATCAAAAGACCTTGGGTCAAATCTTGGCTTTCTCCCTTAATACCTATGTGATCCTGGGTCAAGTTCCTTAACTACTTTGGCCCTCAGTCGCTTCATTTATAAAATGAATAAGTTGGACTAGATGGCTTCTGAGCTTTTTCCAGACTCCACATTTATGATCCTGTGATTCTTCCAGCTTTAAAAATATATGAATGTAGAAGGACTGTTGCCACAAATCCATTTTGTCATATTTATTGGGTAAACACCAGAAGGGAGTATTGTGGCCCACTAAGATGATTCTAAAAGATTCATTGTCTAATCATTAATTCCAGTAGCACACCTTGAGGAAGCTGATTGAAGGGATTATTTACACACATTATTTACTGTCTACAACTTCCTATCAGTAGACAAGCAAGTATCACTTCATTAGTTAAGGCACCCAGAGGCAGCTAAATGGCATAGCAGATAGGGTGCTGGGTCTAATGTCAAGGAAGACCTGACTTAAAATCCAGTTTCAGATATTTGCAACTACCGTGTTTCCCCGATAATAAGACCTATCCCGAAAATAAGCCCTCCCCTTACTGTGTAAGATTCCTCTAAAATAAGCCCTCCCCCAAAAATAAGCCCTATTGAGATTGCTACTGTAGTGAAGGTGATCCCCTGCGCTACACACTACATTACGGTACCCTCTGTATGCACCGTCCCCCTCCCCTCCCCGGGTGAAACGCACGCCACGCTCCGAGCTGCATCCAATCAGAGCTGCAGCAGTGAGCGAGTCATCCTGTTCTTCCCCAGTGATTTGCTTGCTGGCGCCATTGAGAGCAGTGCTGCGGAGGAGAGCTGAGGCAGGACAACATAAGCCCTCCCCTGAAAATAAGCCCTCTGGTGTTTTTCTTTCCAAAAAACATAATAAGACAGTGTCTTATTATCGGGGAAACACAGTATGTTACCCTGGGCAAGTCACTTACCTTCTGCCTGCCTCAGTTTTCTCAACTGTAAAATGTGGGAAATAAGAGCACCTACTAGGGTGCTTGGTGGGATCAAATAAAATTACAATTGCAAAGTGTTTAGCATAGTATCTGACATATGGTAGGATATTAATCAATATTTCCTTCCTTTGTTCATTCGTTCATTTGTTTGTTCGTTCGTTCGTTCCTTCCTCCCTCCCTCTATAAAACTACCTCATTTTGTGGTCTTAGCAAGTAAGTATAAGTACAAACATTAGTTCTTTGGTCTTCCTAGATTTATCTTGGCCATGTATTTTTTTTCATCCACAAAGTACTCTGATGTCTCATGGTGGCATGGGGAATCTTCTGGGGGGTTGGAAAGACTATGCTTGTATACTTTGAGCTCTCATAGACTCTGCCAATCTGGGAGCCTTTGAATATGGATCAAGTGATAGACTCTCTACTTATCTTTCAAGGAGTAGCTACAGTCAATGCGAGAGACTCATCCATAGTGGCCTGGTCACTGATGCATTTTTTTAATTAGAGCAGCTTCAGAAGTGGGGTGTTTTAAAATTTCAACCTAACAAGCATTTATTTAGTGTCTACTATGTACCAGTCACCATGCAAGGTGTTGGGGAACCAAATGATAAATGAGACAATCCCTACCTGCCCTCAAGGAGCTTATATTCTAGTGATATCCACTGATAGAGGAAATAATCATAACAAAATCATGGGTCCTAGAATTATTTTCCTTAAGCTTCTTGAAGGTAGTGATTATTTTTTGTCTTTCTGTCTCTAATAAACAGAACAGTTTCTAACACATAAATTCTTAATAATTTCCTTAATTGATTAATGGGGCAGCTAGGTGATGCAATACATAGAATAATGGGCTTGGAGTCAGGAAGACTCATCTTCCTGAGTTCAAATCTGACCTCAGGTACTTATTAGCTACATTTGCCTGGGCAGAGTCCTTAAACCCTGTTTTCATCAGTTCTTCATCTGTAAAATGAGCTGGGGAAGAGAATGGCAAACCACTGCAGTATCTTTACCAAGAAAACTCCAAAACAGGCTCACAAAAAGTCAGACATGAGTGAAAATGAATGACCCCCCCCTCAAAATTCATTCAAAATGAAATGAAATACATTATTCTCATTTACCAGCCTCAACTAAAATCTTAAAAACTAACTTAGAATTTAGTGTAACTGATGTCTGAAACAAGTGTTCCCTATTCTATTTCTACAGTATTTTATCCTTTCAATTTTGATAAGCATGCATGCAATAACTATAGAGTTAAATACCTATTAACTGATAAACCAGATGATAAGTCATTGAATTGATGAAGCAATTGAGTTGGCCTTACTCTTCTGAAGAGTCTGAAAGGTATTCTCCCTGGGGTAAGAGGCAAGCATTCCTTTCAAGTGAATTATCTCTTTTAGGATTCTGGTGAGACTCATTGGTGTCCAGCTGTGAAGGAAGAATTAAGAATTCATTTGCCATAGACAAGGATGGGCAATCTACTTCCAAAAAGATATTTACATGCTTTTGGATCATCCGGAAGACCATCTCACCTCATTAGCCTCTTTTATCCTGAAGACCAACAAAGGGTTTGGTTGCTTTTATAAACACTCACTGCCAGAATCATAGTTTCACAGGAACTGAGGATGGAAGGGATCATTTGGTTCAGTTACTCATTTTAAAGGGGAAGGAAACTGTGGTCTAGAGAAGAAACATAATTTGTTTAGATCATAATGATAATAAAAAAAGGGATTTGAGGCCAGGTCTTCTGATGCTAAATCTGCGGCACTTTCCTTTAGAATATACTTCTTCTCACTGCTGTCCTCATAACCATTACCTTCTCTCAGTCATATGGCGACCATGGAATTCAGACCCTCCTCACCTCTTGCCTAACCTGTTATAACGGTCTCTTTGCCTCAAGTCCCTCGCTTCTCCAATTCATCTCCCACACAGCTGACAAATTAATATTCTCCAAAGCACAACTATGATTATATTATTTCTCTGTTTACAAAGCTATAATGGCTCCCTTTGGGTTCTAAGATCCAAGACAAACTCTATTGTTTGGCATAGAAAGCCTCCCACAATCTGAATCCAGTGTATATTTCCAGACTTATTATACTATACTACCTATCATAAACTTATTGGTAACTTCTTGTTGTCCCTCATGCATGATATTCCATCTCCTTTTACATTTTGTTTCACAGCCAGAGTGCATTCACTTCTCATCGTTGCTGCTTAGAAACCTCAGCCTCCTTCAAAATTCATTTGAAATGTTACTTTCTGCATTCGGTCTTTTATGAACCCTCTTCTACCTAACAACTACCTGGAAGAGAGAGACAGACAGACAGACAGACAGACAGACAGACAGCCAGACAGCCAGACAGAGACAGACAGAGACAGTGAGAGAGAGATTAAATATTAAGTATTTTGTACCAGATACTATGGTAAGAATTGGAGATACTGGGGCAGCCAGGTAGCACAGCGAGTAAGAGCACCGGCTCCAGTGTTGGGATGACCTGGGGATAAAATCCTGGGCTCAGACACTTAGCACCCACCCAGAAACACCTGGCCATGTAACCTTGAGCAAGTTACTTAACCCTGATTGTAGGATAGTTTCTGCCCCCAGGGAGCTTACATTCTAATGGAGGTAGAAGAATAATGTGGAGATGACCAAAGTGTGTGTGTGTGTGTGTGTGTGTGTGTGTGTGTGTGTGTGTGTGTG
>NW_027186372.1:3651928-3739213 GCF_028583685.1 Petaurus breviceps papuanus
TGTGTGTGTGTGTGTGTGTGTGTGTGTGTGTGTGTGTGTGTGTGTGTAGCCAGGGATAAAGCCTAAAGCTGTATTAGGAGAGAGATGAAAATGGTGTATAGATATCATTCAGAGGCAGGGAAGTCACATAGAGACCTGGTTCCTAGTAAGATAAGGCTTAGTGGCTCTCTTGCAAAGTTACCTTGAATATATTTTCAAGATACTTATATGCACATTGCTTAAGATGTTCATGCTAAAGGATATTCATCCTTTATTTTTGAAGAGGACCAGTGACATGACAGGGTGATGTCTTGACTTGCATGTGAATTGGATTTAAGTGAGGCAGAGTTGAACAAAGTCATCAATCTCACTCTTTCTTCCAGAGTCATTGAAGTTTAGTGACAAGACAAAAGTCAGGATGACTGGTGATGCCCTTGAATGCAGTAGGTGACCTTGCTGTCTTCTATGTTTGACCCAACCCTAGGTGCTTCACATCCTCTGCTTCAACCCTAGGTGCTTCACATCCTCTGCTTCAGCTGCCTTCATGGCCAATTGAACAAATTGTTTTCATCTGCCCATTCTGCCTGCCCACCATCTTTGCCAAGTATGAGGACTACTGTTATTGGCTGCTGAACTAGGTCTCTGTGGGTATGTTAAAGGAGTCAGCCCCTTCCTTCAGTCCTTGGAGTACAATGACTCTGAACTCCAATAGTGAGATGCCTTTAGCCTGTGTCTGGGATAAGGCCCTCTTTTATTTATGTCTTCTTTTCTCTGGAACCGGGTCTTCATCTGAGGTCTCAAAAGGCAGTTAGCTGATATCCTCTCCCTCCCCAAACACCTGAGTGTCCAGTTATTGGTTACTGGAAAGATTGTAGAGGAGACAGCAACAGCTGCACCAGCAGAGGCAGAGGCAGACCAACCAACAGGGACAGTTATCCACAGAGATGGAAAACATAAGAACGGAGACTTCTTGGTAATGTCAGGGTTCTGCTCAATGGAGGTTAAAAGTAAAGTAGTTAATAAACAGACCTTTTGCAAAGTTCCCAACTCAGTTTGTGTGCTAGCTCCTCAGCTGATTGTAATCATTTTATGATTCTTCATTGCTCAGCAATCCTCTTCCTGTGAAGAAAACAAAGCTTTTTTCATGCTTGATTCACATTTGTACTCTACACATGTTTATTACTCCCTCCTCCTTTTTCCTTTCCCCTCCCCACCCCTATTGGAAAGGACCCATTAAGCAAGAGCCAAATGAGAATGGTTCCTCATGAATCTGAGGTGGGGATGGAATCAGACTACTGGCGAGCTTAGTTTTCCTATTAAAAACAGGCAACTCCAAAGCAATGAACCCCAGGGCAAATCATGAGGACAGATGAAGGACAGGGACTGGTAAAGGTCTTCAGGTCTTGTGGCCTCAGCCAAGTGGTTCTTGATTATCTCATGGGCTAGATGTGCCCATTATTTCCTGAGATAGACTATAAGCATCTCAAGGGCAGGGACCATTTCATTTTTCATCATCGGAAAAATTGGGAGAGGAAGAATGTGAAAGCTGAGAGCCCTTCTCTTTTAAGTGACATAAAATAAGTCATGACACCCAAATGATGATGGTAGATGTCCCTAATTGTTACCTCTCCAAAAGGGGGAATTGTGCATTCCATACAATTTTAACATGTTATCTGTTTATTATGGACTTTAAAATTACATCACAGAAGTACAGGAGCCCAGGATTAATGTTATAGAGATCATCTACTACAACTCCCTCACTTTTGAATGAGAAAACCAAGGGCTGGAAGGCAGGAGGGATTGCCCTGAGCTACATAGTCAATCAAGATCAGGAAGCAAATATTAAAGGATACTGTGAGCCTGCTATTATGCCAATGACTGTTGAAAATAGGAACAAAATAGAAGACAATTTGTTTTTTCTCCCATGATGTCTTAATATCTAGAAAATAAATCTTCTTACCATTTGTATAAAAACCTCCTGGGGTTCTTAGAATAGTGTCCTATGACTTCAGGTTGAATTGGAATCAAAAGTGTTATGTTCTATCAGTCAACAAGGCTAATGCAATTTTGGAGGCTTAGTTTTGGAATCAGGGAGGTGATAATTCCATTGTCCTCTGCCCTGGTCAGACCAAATCTTGAGTATTTTGTTCAGCTACAGGTACCAAGATTTTGAAACAATGGAGACAAGCTGGAGTTCATTCATAGAAAGGTGACTTAAATGGAGGGAGGGGAACAGGGAGAACTCAAAATAATATAGAGGAACAGAGACAGCCTAAATAACACATGTTGAAAAGATGGAAACTTTGTGTTCCGCAAAGCTGTACTGTTTCCAGGTACTGTCAGGATGAATTTTAAGGTTAAACTGCAAGATTTTGCTTGGAGATGAGAATTTAGGCTAAAAAGAGGTGATCAGGGAGATTTTGTCCTCATGCATCAATAGAATATAAGTTCCTTGAGGACAGAGCCTGTTTCATTTTTTGCCTCAGTGCTTAGTAGAGTTCTTGGCACATAGTAACTGTTTAGGAAATTATTGTCGACTGATTGACTTGAAGGACTTTCACAAGAAAGAGGGATGAAGTCCATTTTGCTCAGCTTCAGAAGCCACAGTTAGAATGGGTAGACATTACAGGAAGGCAGATTTTGATCTGATTTAAGGAAAACAATTTCTAATTGTTAGAGATATCCACAAATGAAATGGACTGTGTAGACAGGTATTGAGTTCTCCACTGCTAGGAGGTATTCCAACATAGCTGGTTTCAGCTCTTGCCAGGAATGTAACAAAGGGGATTCTTGCTCAGGAAGGTTTCTAGAAAATGACCTGAAAGTCTCCTTCTTAGTCTGATTTTTGATAAGATATATACACTCAAAATAACATTTCTAAGAGATTATATGTTTTTTTCTTAATAATAGACAGTATTTGAAGCTAGGTCTTCCTGTTTCGGAGTCCTGTGCCCCATCCACTATACTATGTTAAATTGAATTCTAGCTCTATTATTATGAATGATGAACTAAATTGAATTATTGAGACAGTGCTGTAATAAATAACATTTCTAAGACATTATATAAGCAAGAAGGTAAAAATTCTTATAAAGTATATCACAGTGCTGACGGTATTCAGAGTGAAGGAAGGGACATTGTGGAGCAGAAAGAGTGAGCAGAAATTTCATTGGGAAGTGATTCTGATACATCATAGATAAGAAATTTTCTTGGAGGTGTCAATATTAAGTAATGATCAGACTCAACATTAGATAGTTATTAAAATGAAATAGGAAGGCAATCCATGATGGCAGTTTTGATGTTGGTAGTAATAATACATATATTAGTAAATAATTGTATAGTACATATATCACAATATATTACATATATAATTAAAGCCTTTGAGTTATTAAATGCTCAGAGAGGTAGCACAGTGTAGGGATTTGAGAGAAGATTGATTTCAGAGTCAGGAAAGTGTGAGTTCAAATCTTACCTTTGACATCTATCTTGCCTCTATCTACAGGACCTTGGGCAAGATACTTTGTCTCTCAGTTGTCCCTCAGAACTGATGCAACCTCAGTTTCCTTATCGGTCAAATTAAGGGTTTGTTCTAGATCACCTCTAAAGTGTCTTCTGTCTCTAAATATTATATTCCATGATCCCATGTGGGTTCTAATGCCACCTTCTACTTATGATGGTTATATGACCCTGGGCAGGTCATTTAGCCTCTCAATGGCTGACTCACAACTCTCTAGTCAGTCAACATGCATTTGTTAAGCACCTACTACATGCCAAGCACTGTCCTAAGTGCTGAGAATACAATGAAAATCAAAAGACAGCTCCCACTCTCAAGAGGTTTATGGTATAATAGGGAGATTACACACAAACAACTAAGCACAAACAAGATATATACAGGATAAATTGGAGGCAAATCAGCAGAAGGGAAGTATTAGCATTGAAGGAGATTGGGAAAGGCTTCTAGCAGAAGGTGGGACTTTATTTTTAATTAATTATTTTTAGGAAGTGCAACTTTAGAAGGAACCCAGGGAAGATAGGAGGGAAAGGCAAGAAGGGAAGGATTTCCAGGTGTAGGAGGTAGGAAGTGAAAATACAGGACTAAGGAGATGAAATTTCCAGGGAAAGGAATAGAGATGAGGCTGGTGCCATTGGATTGTAGAATTCATAGAGAGAGGGAAAAAGATGGGAGAAGACTAGAAAGTTAGGAAGGGGCCAGGGCACAAAGAGCTTTGGTTTTCATATTTGATCCTCAAGGAAATAGGGAGCCACTGTAGTTCATAGAGTAGTGGCATAGACAGATAGGTTTTTGGAAGATCAATTCAACAGTAGAGTGGAGGATAGACTAGAATGGGGAGAAACTCGAGGTGGGGTCACCAACCATCAGGCTATTGCAATAGTCCAAATATCAGATGATGAGGAAAAGGGGGTATATAGGAGCGATAGTACAATGGTAGAAATTACGAGACTTAACAACTGATTGTATGTGGAGGGTAAGAAAGAGTAATCAAGGATGACAACTCGACTTCCAGCCTAGGGGACTAGGGTTGTGATGGTACCCTCCTCATTAATAAAGGGTTTGGGGCAAAGATTATGAGTTCACTAATAGATGTGTTGAGCTTAAATATCTATGGGACATCTAGTTCAGAAAGTCCAATAGGCAACCAGGGATGTGAGACTGGAGGTCAGAAGAGAAGCTAGGGCTGGACAAATAAATCTGAAAACCATATGCACAGAGATAATGGTTGAATCCACGAGACCTGATGAGATCACCAAGTTAAATGATATATAGAGAAAAGAACAGAATTCCCCTCTGGATGTCTTGGGGGGTGGGTGGGACGCTAGTGGTTAGCAAGCATGACTAGGATGAAGATTCAGTGAAGGAAACTGAGCAGGAATGCTCAGACAGGTAGGAGGAGAACTAGGAGAGAAGAGTGTTCCAATGAGGCGACTGTTAATTTGTCTAAGAGTGTAAATTACAGAAGAGTAGTTGTTTGTCTTCAGACTGTTTTTCAAATGAACAGTTCCCTACATATGTTCAGAACTACTATCTTCTTTACTCCTACTCTTGAAAAAGTAAACATATAATCAACTGGTTTATATCTGTAAATAATATCTGTCAATAAATGAATATCTGTAAATAAAATTCTAGAATATATGGTACTTGGGATGTGGACAGAATGGTTTTTGTGGAGATGGGTGAAAATATGGTGAGCCTCTGTTGAAGGCACAATATACTCTGGTGCATTTGCATTATAAACCTGTATATAAACAATCAGCACTAAGTGAGATGATAGTATCATAGATTTTGAGCAAGAAGGCGCCTTAGAGGTCACTGAGACATCTTGTTTTATAGATGAGGAGAATGAGATGCAACTTAAGCGACTTGCCCAAGGTCACATAGCTAGTAAATATCATAGACAATATTTGAACCTTGGTTTTCCTGATTCAGAGCCCTCTGCCCCATCCACTATACTATATTGCATTCTAGTTCTAGTATTCTGAATTCTAGTGCTGAATTAAATTGAATTATTGAGACAGTGCTGTTAACAAACTAATCATTATGTTGGTATTTAAAATCTTATTATAACCCTTTGTCTTAAAAGCTAAAAGCAAAACAAAACAAAAGATGCAGAAAGATGTTAAGTTAAGATAAAGAAGATGGGTTGTAATCCTAGCTTGACCATTAATTAGCTTCATGACCTCACAAGGGATTTTTAATTAATTGTCTCTTAAGTCTTCTTGAATATTGACAATTCTGTAATTTAAAGTCTCCTCTAGCTCATAATATTTTCCCAGATCTAACATTCTATTTTCTTAAAAATATTTTTTAAAAGAGTTTTATTGATATCATGTTTTTAATATCACAGTCCTCCATATGGTACAATGACCATGCCTGACAATATATATATATATATATATAAAACACTTTACCCTAGTAGTGCCCTGTCTATCTTCTGAGAAGAAAGAGGTTTATTCTATTTTCTAGGGCCATTACTGTTTTTTTTTTTTTTTTAAGCAATCGGGGTTAAGTAACTTGCTCAAGGTTACACGGCCAGTTATTTCTGGGTGGGTGCTAAGTGTCTGAGCCTGGGATTCGATCTGAGGTCATCCCGACACTGGAGCCGGTGCTCTTACTCACTGTGCTACCTGGCCGCCCCCATTATTCGTTTTTAAATAATCAGAATTTAGTTTGCTTTTAGTAATATTTTAACTTGTATTATTGTACAAATTATGTGTATAACATATGTATGTATATATGTATGTATGCATATATTTAATTCTGCTTATTTCACTCTGGGTCATTTTAATCAATCCATTGACAAGCATATATTATGTATATACTATGTGCCAAGAACTGTGCCAGGTCTATCAATAGAAATTAAAAATAACGAGATAGTTTCTGTCCTGGGAGCTGTGTTGCTAACATTATATTACAGGGATACACATTTGCAGAAAAAATAAATATGACATGTACAAAATAAACAAATAAATGGTGATTTGGCAGAGTTTTTATTTTAACCTATAGGCAATGGGGAATTACTAAAGTTTCTGAAGTGTGTGAAGGGTGAAGTAAGGAGGGGAGATACTGGATATAAGACTGTTGAGGAAAATATTGTAATAGTATAGGTAAGAGATGAAGAAGACCTAATAAAGGTGGGGGGGTCATGGTGTGGGTAGAGAGAGACAGATGTGAGAGATGGAATGTAGGTGGATGTAGGTGGGTTCAACAAGGTTTGACAATTGATTGGATATGGGGGTTGAATGAAGAGTCAAGGATAACGCCTACATTGTGAACTTGTATGACTGGAAGGATCTTGGTGCCCTCGATAGAAACATACAAGAGAAGATGAGAGGTAGATTTAGGGGAAAAGTTTGAATTAAGTTTTTTTGTCTGTAGAGTTTGAGATTCAAATGGGACATCATGGTGATAATAACCAGCAGTTTGTATAAATCTAATATCTCTCTGAATTTTACATATTATTCATTTCTTACTGTATAATAATAATTTTACTGAACAACTGCATTCATAGACCCCAGTTTATTCAATAATTGTCCTGCTTTGCTTTTTTGATTTTTTTTTACTATAATAAAAAGTGCTGCTATAAATATTTTGGTATAAGTTGTACCTTTGTTATTACAGTTGACCCTAGTGGAAAATGTGCTTGGTAAAAGGATTTCTGAGACAAAGAGTATGTATAATATAGTCAGTTTTCTTGCAAAATTCTAAATCATTATTGCAGGACAGATCAATGAATTCATAGTTCATTCAACAGTGTATTAGTTATTCCTGTCTTCTCACAGCTTCTCCAACATTGATGATTCCTTTTTTTGTGTGTGTGGGAGAGTAATCTTATCTAGTTTGTAGGATGTTAGGAGAAACCTCAGAATTATTTTAATTTGGATGTTTGGAGCTTGCTTTCAAATGAACAACTGGAATTTATACATTTCTTTTGAAGATTGTCCAAATTCTTATAACACTTACCTATAGAAGAATGGCTCTTCTCATATATTTGTGTTAATAACCTATATAGCTTATATTTCAGACCTTTATTATGGATATTTAATACAAAGATTTTCCCCCCACTCAACTGTTTTCTTTCTTAATCTATCTTCATTGATCTTGTTCATACAAAAGATTTCTAATGTTATGCAATCAAAATTGACTATTTTGTCTTAAACAATCACTAAAATTCTATTTTCAAAGTTTCCTTATAATTGAATATATATACCATCTATCAATCTATCTACCTGTCTGTCTGTCTATCAATCTATCTACCTGTCTGTCTGTCTATCTATCTATCTATCTATCTATCTATCTATCTATCTATCTATCTATCTATCTATCTATCTATCTATCTATCTATCATCAGGAAAACAAGCTAGAACTCCCATTCACAAACTTATACAATTGTAACTGTGAAGACCTTAGTTTCCAAGACCTCTTTCAGATCCAGAATTCTGTGATTCTATATACTCTTTGTCCCTTCATTCCCTTGAACCTCCTACATGTTTAATCATAGTATAATAACTCACAAGGCTATTCTTGGTAGGAACAATGACACATAGGAATTAATGCAAAATTATGGTAGCATCAATTTACATTTCATCGAAAAAGAACACCAATTAGAACAGTCACCAACTCCTAAATGTCTGAAATCATAGAAAGATAGTGCATGCCCACTGAGCATTTTGAGGGCAGCCTCCTTAGATAGTTTCAAGCATAGTGTAGGGGGATAGAGCCACAAAGCTTCAGTTTGCATTAACAGGGATCATGCAATTGTATCTTTGTGTGTAATTGGACTGCTAGGGGATGTGTCCAGTTCTGATCTAGCTGTTTAGACATTGCTACATACTGCTGAGGATTTTGGCATCATAGAGATGAAAGTGTTCTCAATCGATAAAGAATATTTTTTCCATTTAGAATTTTATGTTTGAATTTTCAGGCACCTGTTATGCAGATGCTAAGCCTCCTACATAGAAAAGATGTACGCCCAACTCTGTTTAGGATCTGAGTGTTTTGTTGGTTTTTAGATCTCATTTATTAATTATACTCAGGGCCATTTGGCACCAGGGTACAAACACTAATGTGCTTTTAAAAACAACTTTTTTGGGTGGCATGTGTGTGAATTTATTTTTGCCAGCAAAGGCTATTTACTTTATCAGATAAATTACTATATGCCACATGAACATGTATTTGCTTTTAATTTATGCCCATAAAGGAATAAATCAATTATATCTTGAACAGAGCTTTCATGAGTCTTCTAAGAAGGAATAATAATAGCAATAACAATATTTCTCCCTTTCGTTTGCATCATACTTATCTATGTGAAGTGGTAAATGAAATTAGCAGGATTAAGGACTGAAGTAAAGGTATCTATCCTCTATTCTCCCAGAGGAACTATCTTAAATAAGAAGAAAATTGCCATTAAAGCTCAGGGTCTTACTTAAGCTAATAAATAATTAGCATTTCTCATAGAGCCATAGGAAAAAAGGACAATTCATAATTTTGCTAAGGTGAGTTTGATTCAGTTGTATGTTGCTCAGTTGTTTTTAGTCATGTCCAACTCTTTTTAACCCCATTTGGGGTTTATTTGGCAAAGATATTGGAGAGGTTTGCCATTACTTTCTCCAGCTCCTTTTGTACATGAGGAAGCTGAGGCAAACAGGATTACGTGACATGCCCAGGGTCACACAGTTAGTAAATGTCTGAGGCCAGATTTGAACTCAGGAAGGTGAGGTTTCCTGAATCCAAGTTTGTCACTCTATCCATTACTCCACCTAGCTGCCCTATTTAGTCTTTCCCCATCATATTATTAAGTAAGCTTTAGATTGTTTCGCATAGTTCGTGGCTTATAAGTGCTCTAAAATTTTTTTGACTGACTGGTAAGCTAAAAGAAAACACCAAAATGTAGAGCATTATTCATCTGTTCCTCCACCAAAGCCCTATGCTTATCTAATCCTGTGTTAGTATGGGGGCAATCCTACATCACTATGGGGGCAAATTCTGGTAAATCCTGTGAAGCTGGAAAGTGAACATAATTATAATTCATATTATATATCTTTTTAAGTATTGCAAAACAATTCATATACATTATCTTTTTCATCCTCACAACAACCCTCTGAGGTGTGTCTTATACGCACCCTCATTTTACAGATGAGGAAATTGAGACTCTGAGAGTATAAGTTACTTACTTAGGGTGATATGTGAACCTAAGCCTTGGTAAGGGCTATGCATCTGTCATCTGAGGACCAGTGTAGCTATGTGGGGAGAGGTTCACCATTAGACTGGCCATAAAGTGATGGATTTTTTGATCATAGTGATTCTTGAATGTGGTCTTGTTGGTCAATGGAGGGGGTGCTGATGGTTACTGACTATAATATTTTGGAACTTTGAGCTTTTGAGATCACACAAGGCACAGAGAGTGTGAGAATGTCTTTAATAGTTTTATGACTGTGCAAAACCCCATCTTTGATTGTTATGGGCAGGCCTCTTTCTTTCTGTACATATGCAGGGGATGAGAAGCCATCTGTTGAATGATTTTAAAGAACTGAATCACAGATGCCCAAACCAAGTCTCATAAACAATGATAAAAGTACCTCTTCGAGGCTAGAATGCACTGCTTTTCAACTTTTCAAAAAACAAAAAAGAAAATCACCATATGAATAATTAAGGGCAAATTCTACCATTTGCTCAACAACAACACTAATTTAATAAAAGACAAAATGTGGTTTAGAAGACACTTCAGGTGGCTGACGGCTTATCCGGTAAGTAATAATAAACAGCCATATTTGGGGAGGGAGTAGGTATTCTTTGCTTTTACGCATAGCTACAGAACTAGAGACATTATCTACATACCATAGTTTCATCACAGAGAAAAGATTAGTAAGAAAAGCTACATGCCATAGTCTGACAGTACTAATCTGAATTTCTGTGTTAACTTTAGGCAAGCCACAGTGCCTCCTTCACACATCTATTGAATGGATACTGGCAAATAGGCATCACTCCTATACTCAGAAATCTTCAGTGGCTCCATATTGCCCATTTGGTACAGTTTGAATATCTTTGTCTGGAATCCCAAGACTCTTCCCAATATGGAAATATCCCAACTTTTCAGTCATCTACTTTCTTTTAAATATTCCACACTTCTAACAATTGAAATTACTCACCCACTTCTCACCTTAAATCCATTTTTAAATCCTATTATTTCTTTTGTTCTCACTGTTCTCTGGATTTTCCACTGTTCTCTGTCCCCTCTTTAATCTATTTCATTCCTAAGAGTCTTTAAATTCATGTTCAAATGACACCTCAACCAGGAAAACTTCAATAATCTCTCTTGTTGATAATGACCCTTTTCATCCGAGCCTTGACATAGCTTTTGGTTTTATATCTCAATCACTTTATCACATTGTTTTTATCACAGTTTTCTGCATTTGTGTTTTAATGCCTTTCCAGGGTGTAAGATCTACGATGCACAGAATGAGCATTGTCTCGATTCCATACCTCGTACAGAGTACAGGTGCTCTGTCTCTTGAATAGAGTGCTCTACCGTGGTAGGCACTTATTAAATACTTGTTCATAGAATCATAAGCTTAGAGCTAGAAGCAATCTTTTTTTTTGCTTCTTGGAGGGCAGTTGGGGTTATGTGACTTGCCCAAGGTCACACGGCTAGTAAGCATGTCAAATGTCTGAGGTTGGATTTGAACTCAGGTCGTCCTGACTTCAGTGCCAGTGCTCTATTCACTGTGCCACCTAGCCACTCCGATTAGAAGCAATCTTTGAGGATATAAAATCCAAGTTTTTACAGATGAGGAAAGAGAGACACAGAAAGGTCAAGTGATATTCTCAGAGTCACACAGGTAGCAAGTATGGAAAAGAGATAAAAACATTACTGCTAAGCGGTAATGCTTCTATCCAACAAGACCTCTTAGACACCTGTACCTCCAAGTGATTGACAAAAGAGGAAAGGGATACCTCTCTCTCTCTCTCCATATGTGTATATATACATACACATGATACACATATGCATAGATAAAACTATCAACTTATATATCATCATAGGTAAGTATGTAGAACTATAGGTGAGTTCTGTATGATTATATAGAGGTAAAACAGCTTTATGTCCATAAGTACATATTTTAGTTGCTCAGTCATTTTTCAGTCTTATCTGATTCTCCATGTCTCCATTTGGGGTTTTCTTGACAAAGATAATGGAGTGATTCGCCACTTCCTTCTTCAGCTGATTTTACAAATGAGAAAACTGAGGCAAACAGGGTTAAATGACTTGCCCAGTGTCACACAGCTAGTACGGGTCTGAGGATGGATTTGAACTTTGCTCTATCCACTGCACCACCTAGCTGCCCCATAATATATAAATGTGTTTGTGTGTGTGTGTGCATGTGGGTAGATATATACATATATCAACACATATTTATATATACATGTATGTATGTATATACTATATGTATAACTATATGTATATACACACATATATTTCTTTAGTTATAGTAGTCTTTGTATAGTGGCAAATAATTAAATTAATGTCCCTTAGAGAGGAATGGCTGTACAATTTATGGTATAGGAATGTAATGGAATGACATTGTTCTTTAAGGAATAATGAGATGGACCATTTCAGAGAGACCTGGGAAAATTTCTATAAACTGATGCAATGAAATGAGCAGAAACAGAATTATTTGTAAAATGGCAGCAACATTGTAAACATACACAACTTTGAAAGACTTTAAGAATTCTGATCAATTCGGCATTGTCCATCTTCCCATCTTTTCCTCCATTGTAATAGGTTTTTCACACCTCTTCATGTGAAATAATTTACTCCATTCTATCTCTCCCTTCCTTTTGCACCCAGTGTATTCATTTTTCCCATCGCTTAATTACTTTTTTAATGTCAGTCCCTCAAATTCACCTTGTATCTATATTCTCTGTCTATGTATATTCCTTCTAGCTGTACTATTAGTAGTACAATTTTTAAAAATTATAAATATCTTCCCACATAGGAATGTGAACAATTCAGCTCCACTGAATACCTTACATTTTCTTTTCCCTTTTTTGGCTTCTCTTGGGTCTTGATAGTAGAGATCAAATTTTTTTGTTCGGTTGCAGTCTTCTCCTTATGAAAGCTTCAAAACCTTCTATTTTGTTGAATGACCATTTTTCCCCTTGAAGTATTATGCTTAATTTTCCTGGGTAGGTGATTCTTGTTTGTCATCCTACCTCTTTTTCCTTCTAGGTTCCATGACCTCTGATTCTTTAATATTGCAACACCTAACTCCTGTGCATCCTGATTGTGGCTCCCCAGTATTTGAATTGTTTCTTTTTGGTCATTTGTAGTATTTTTTCCTTGACGTGATGGTTTTGACATTTAACTATAATGTTCCTTTAGGTTTTTATTTTGGGTCTCTCTTTCCTGAGGCAATCAATGGTTTCTTTCAATGCCTATTTTGCCCTCTGGTCCTAGGATTTCAGGGCAGTTTTCTTTGATAAGTTCTTGAAAGTTTCTGTCCAGGTCTTCCTTTTGGTTATGGTTTTCTGGTAGTCCAATGATTCTGACATTGTCTCTCCTAGAAATATTTTCCAGGTCATTTACTTTTGCAATGAGGTATTTTACATTTTCTTTTATTTTTTCATTCTTTTGCATTTGATTGATTCTTGGTGTATCATAGAGTCACTAGTTTCCACTTGCCCTATTCTAACTTTTAAGAAGTTGTTTTCCTCGGTTAGCCCTTGCATTTCCTTTTCCATCTGGCTAACTGTACTTTTTAAGGAGTTGCCGTTTTCAATGGATCCTTTTCCATTTGGCCGATTATACTTTTTAAGCAATTGTTTTCTTTTTCCAGGTCACTGACTCTTTTTTTTCATCATTCTCTTGTATCATTCTCATTTCTTTTCCCAATTTTTCTTCTATCTCTTTTGTAGGATTTTAAAACTTTTTTTGAGGTCTTCTATGAGTTTTTTTTTGGTTTAAGACCACTTCCTGTTTTTGTCTGAAGCCTTCCCCATAGATGTTTTGACATTGTTCTGCTCTTCTGAGTTTGTATCTTGATCTATCCTGTCACCATAGTAACTTTCCTGTTCAGATTCTGTTTTTTGCTCATCTTTTCCCTTTCTTTTACATTTGGGCCCTCCTCCTGGGGTGGAAAGGGGCACTGTCTCAAGCTTCTTGTGCTAGGGACTGAGGCTCTGACTGTTCCTCTGGTGCTGCACTGATGTTGTCCTGAGGACCCCAGGAGACTCTCTTGTCTGATGCTGCCCTGAGGGGGGATCTGGCAGCTGGTGCTGAGCTGGGGTCCTAGAGCTTATTCTGGCAGGTACTGAATCCAGTGGGTGCTTCTGTGCTTTCTTGGGGCTGCACTGAAGCATACAGAGGCCTGGCTCCTGAAACATACCTGTTTGCTGAGGGTTATGCTGAAGCATGTAGTAGTTCTCAGAGCTGGAGTCTGTCTATTCCCCTGGCTCTACTGAGGCATGTGTGTGTGTGTGTGTGTGGGGGGGGTTTCCTGCTCTAACACACTGAAGCTCAGGATCTCCCACTGGTTTGCTGAGGTGGGGTTTGCTTCTGGCTTCCTGGGATGTTTCCTGTGCTGGACTGTGCTCCCCTTTTACCCAATTGACACAGATCTTTCCTCCTGATCTTCCAAGTTTCTTGGCCTAAAAGATTGTTTCATTCCATCTTTTTGCTGGTACTGCTGTTCCAGGATTTGTTTTGGCTCCTGGAACAATAAAATGATAGGAAACAATGTCGTAGCATGAAAAGAGCATTTTCTCTATAGTCAGAGAACCTATGTTGAAATCAGCTGTTTATGACCTGTGTGACCTTTGGACTAGATGGTCCCATGGTGCCTTCCAGCTCTAAGTCCAGATCACTATTCATAGCCTTTTATTCATAAATTTAGAGTTGGAAAAGACTTCAGAAGTCCTCCTATCTATCCTGTCAGTTGAAAGAAGAGGAAACTGAGACTTAGACAGGGGTTCCCAGTTAGGTAGATAGTGACATCTGCAAAATGAGGGAGTGAGGCTATAACACAGTATCAGCTGTCCACTGATAGATCATTTTACATAACACTACAATGGCATTGATAAATATGTTAGTGAATATGTTCAAAGGTCCATCTGGCTCTAAATAGGTGATCCTATGAATTTTCTATGCAAAAGCATTGCAATTTCAGGTAATCAAAATGATGTTTTATCTTTTGTGATTGTCTTTTTCTCTCTTGCACTTGTTTAAGAATTATGATATATCAATGAAAGTCAATACTTAAAAGACATGACATGCCAGCATAGTGGATTATGATTTTATACTTTTCTTGAAAGCTCATTTACTGAGAGCCTGATTTACTTGTCACAGGCTTAATTTATTTCCAGCCAGGAGACCTCATGTACAGTTGGCAAATTTTTTTTTTAAGCAATTGGGGTTAAGTAACTTGCTCAACGTTACACGGCCAGTTATTTCTGGGTGTGGTGCTAATTATCTGAGCCCGGATTTGATCCCCAGGTCATCCTGACACTGGGGCCAGTGCTGTTACTCGCTGAGCCACCTGATCACCCCTAGGCAATTGGGGTTAAGTAACTCGCTCAAGGTTATACAGCCAGGTGCCAGTTGCCAATTTTTAACATGAACACATTTCTCTTTGAGAATCGCTGGCCCATACTCAGACAGATGTACTGAACTCATGAAAAAGCATGCCAGTTCAGCTCTTCAGGATTGCATGGCTAAAGGTGCCAGAAAATCTATTTTAATTAATGTTCCTAATCACTTACAGGACCCCATGTTGGACCCTTAGTGACTGACTGGTTGTTGAAATGACTGTGTTTCGATTTTTATCTGAGCATGTTCTGGAGAATTTCCAGAGCCAAAATTCTTTCCTTACAATGGTCCTGAGTCTTGACTCCATCACACATTTCCTTGGACAAGTCACTCATTTGGATTTCTTCATCTGTTAAATGATAGGGTGGAATAGACAAGATGGCTTCTAAAGTACTTTCAACTCTATGGCTATGAGGAAAAGAATAAGATGAGGTGGTCTTGGTTTAGAGCTGGAATGCACCTCAGAGACCATCTTGTTCAAACTCTTCATGATATATCTATCTATAGATATGTATGTAGATAGATAGATAGATAGAAAGATGATCGATATACACCCTAAGGCTCATGATAGATTAATGACTTGTCTGAGATCACACAGGGGGTGAACAGCTGATTTAAACACACGTCCTCTGACTCCAGAGAAAATGCTCTTTCCATACCAAAACACTACGTAGAGGTTTAAGATTAGATGATTTTTGAGACCCTTCCTGGCACTAAAACCCCATGATCTCAATTTTACAGATACAGTCAATCTTAAAATTTTTTATGGGTAACATTCCTAGAAAATGACCCAAAAGTAAAAAACACAAATGTTGATACATTGATTCTATGGCAAATAGGGAGTTAGATTTTCAGAAGCACCAAAAACTTTATCTTCAGCTGGGGAAGATAGACCCTGCCCTTGATGAATTCAGAATCGAATGGAGAAGCAACAAGCAAAACACACACACACACACACACACACACACACACACATACATGTTATGTGCAAAATAAATAGGAAATCATTAATAGAGGGGAGTTTGGAATGCCAATATTGGTGATTATTATTTTGTTTGGGCAAATAATTTGGGTAGGCACACCGATTGACTGACTTCCTTATGTCCCAGTCACCATCCCTGTGACTTTCCAAACCAAAACTCCCTCATGTGTGTTACTTTCCCCTCTACTTAAATTCAAATTACTTGAGGGCAGGAACTGTATTGCTTTTATATTTGTATTTGCAATGCTTATCACATAATAAACACTTAATACATATTTTTCATCCATTCATTGATGTTTGCATTCTTGATTTCTTTCTATCCATTATGCTATGCTGCCTCTCATACCCATTTTGCAGATGTGGAAATAGTTTCAAAGAGAATACATATACTGAAGGTCTTATTTCTAGTAACTGGTAAAGTCGGGGTTTAAACCGAAGTCTTCTGACCTCAAGTATGGTATTTTTCCATTGTACAATACTGCCTTCTACATTTTACTGCTAAACTTGCCACATGGAGGTGTTGTTGGACTGAGAGAACTAAGGACTAAGAAAGGCTAGAAGACTGAAGGACTGGTAGTTTTGATAAAACCATCAAGTCGCCACTTAAAGACCGCAAACAAGGGAGAACTTATCACCTGAGGTAGACCGCTACTTTGGAACAACTCTAATTGTTAAGAAGTTTTTCGTGATTATATCAAATCAATTTCTTTTTCTTTTGCATCTTCTGCTCTTTGTGCTAGTCCTGCCCTTGGGTGCTGGGTAGAAAAAGTTTAGTCTCTCTTTCACATGACAATCCTTATCATACTTGAAGATAGTTTTCATATAACTACCAATCATTTTATTATCAAGGCTAAAACCTTTCTCTTGTTCCTTCCCATTTCCTTCAACTGAGCCTTGGTGAGCCATGGCCAGACATTACCTACCAATCTGGTTTACCTCTTTTGGCTACTATGCATGTCTTAACTGTTCTTCCTAAAATGTGGTTTCCAAAACTGAACATAATTCTTCATATTTGGTTTGACCAGTGCAGAATATGGCAGAATCATGATGCCCCTTATTCACAGACCCTGACTTTCTCTGGGCATCTAGAATAATATCATCTTTTGTTGGCTGCCATTACACACTCCTGACTCACATTTGTAGTCCAAAACAACCTCCAACTCTTCTTCCATTGGAACTATTATCTAACCACAACTACAATTTTTGACTCCAAATTTAACACTTTCCATTTATCCCCATTATGTGTCATTAAATTCAGTTCAGCCCATCATTCTAGTTTGTCAAGACATTTTCAGATCCTGACTGTCATTCACATGTTCGTTCTGCCTCTATTAATGCAGCCTGAGATGGTGTTAGCATTTTGGACCGCCATTTCACACTGTGGACTCATATTGAGATGTTAGCTATCTTTGTATATCCTCCACTTGAGGCCTCCTCCAATGCCTCACAATAGTGTGAAGGTGACCCAGAATTCTCAAAGGCTGCGCTAGTGGGAGGTAAACTTGGTTAGAATGTGTCCAACTGGCAGAGCTTTCAGTATAGCCCCAGTGACAGATCACCCTAGGTAAGTGTGGCGAGGCTTGTCACCAAAGTTTTGTTTATGAGATGATAAGTCCTTTTGGGCACAGCAACTCATGAAGGATTATTTTTGAAGGTAGAGAGGGAATATTATCACTGATGAATATACATATACATATCTATATCTACATATCTGCATATTGATCTATCCTCTATCTATCACCTATCTATCTATCTACTATCTATCTATCTATCTATCTATCTATCTATCTATCTATCTATCTATCTATCTATCCATCCATCCATCCATCTATCCTCAGTATAGCACAGCAGATATGCATCTGAAGCCAGGAAGACTTAGATTTGAGTCCTGCACCTGTTACATATTGTCTGTATGACTCTGGGCATGTCTCTTAATCTTTCAATGTTCTAGGTAACTCTTTAAGACTATAACTCACAGAGAAAGAGTCAATCTGCTTTGGTGAAGAGAGTTTCCATAATAAGTAGTTTCTTACACCAATGTTATAACAGGTCCAGTATATACACACATGTATACACATACATGTATACAAACACCATCCATATACACAATGGACAATCTGTATAGGTGGTCTATCTAACTCCATATCTGAGCTCTAGACATTCTTTAAACTTTTCAGTATTTCCTGTGGAAATGATCAAGCCATACTCTTTTGACTCATCTCCTGTTTCTTCTAAACGGCTCAGCATTGTTTCAAGGTTTGATGTTACTGGCAATATGTTACTCACAAACATAGCAGAACACATGAACAGATGAGTCTATGCATGATTTTTTATGATATTGTATTATGCCAAAGAGAGCAGGAGAACTATGGGGATCAGAAAAGTTTTCAAGTTGGCAGACAGAGATGGGCCTGGCAGGAAGCAGTTTATTCCAAGGGGCAGTACAGAGGGACCACAATGAAGGAAGGCCTAGGGGACAGTTTGTGTTATCCCTATCAGGAGCTAAGCAGCCATAAACCAAACTCATGTAGAGTTTGTACCAGGCTTTCTTTAGAGGACTGAAATCTGGGGTTTGAAATGACCAGGAAAACCATTTGTTGAACCAGGAATTTTTATCACAGAATGTCAGTACTGCATCAGAGGGCAAAATCGGGAGCATGCCTGAGCTCTCTGATTCAATGTGTCCTTCCAAAGCTTCCTTATTTTTATGGCAGCTGCTGACATTCATTGACTCTGTCCTTTGCTGACGTTCTGAGTTCATGGTGTCCATTTTGGACTCAGCCTCACCAGTACTCTCCTCTTCTACTCCCAGGTCTTTAGTTTTAATGGAGTCCATGGGAACACTGCCCTAATTCAAAATGAGAACTCTATCCCAGGATGTCTTGGCTTTAGTTGGAAATGTCTCCTTTCTTTCTCCACTAAGTTACATCCTCCCAAATCCCACAAACATTTCAGGAACTCCACCAGTACAAAATTACTTCAAATAGCACACACACACACACACACGGATATTGTCCAATAGCATTCTTAAGCACCTCAACATTGCTTCATTGACTCTTTATCTAGACTCAAGCACTAAATTCATATTACCCAAATGTTGTTGACCTAATAAGGTCTAGATTTGAAAAATGAAACATTTTCTTTTTCTTGGATTATCAGAAAAGAAAAGACAATGTAGTATAATGGAAAATGCATTGGATTGAGGGTCAGGGGAACTGGGTTTGAATCCCTGTCCTGAAAATGTTGGGTTTCTCACATTGAGTAAATTGCTTTGGATTCCAGATCATACCTCTAGAACTGGAAAAGACTTGACATCAGGAAAATCTGAGTTCAAATCCTCCCTCACACTCTTATTTGCTATATTATTCTGGAAAAGTTGCTTAGCCTCTCTCAACCTCAACTCCCTCATGTGTAAGGTCAGGGTTATAATAGCACCTACTTTTGGGGGTTAATGCAAGGATCATATGAGATAATATCAGTAAAGTACTTTGCAAACCTTATAGCACTTACATATTTTGGCTAGTATTACTTAATTCAGTGACACCATGAAAAGAATAATGTCCCCAGAGTCAGAAGACCTACGCTGGAGAACCACCTTTGACACTTGTAGCTATATGACTTTGAGTAAGAAGATCCATCTTTTTGAACTTTATAATTTCCCCTTCTGTGAAATGGAGATGGTAACAGATAGAAAGATATAGGTTCTCAGGTGACCCTGCTTATTAAGCAATGTCATTGTGAACAGAGTGATTCTGAATTTTTATGTGTCATGTATGGACATTTATTATTAGCGCCATTTTTCAATAACCCTTTAACTCTTCTTCCTTAGTTTGCTAAAATAATTGCATGTTTCAATGACATACCCAAAATACATTTTGAAAATAAACAAGTAAGTAACATTCTGGGAACCACATTTGGGGAAGTACATTAACAAACTGAGTGTGGAGGTTGTAAGTAACTTGGAGCCCATGCCATATAAGACCAGTTAAAAAAAATAAGGATACTAATTTTGGAAAGACTTGGAGGGGGTTGGGAAACATTGCTCTTTTTTCTTTTTCAAAGATTTGAAATGTTTTCATGTGGAAGAAAAATTATGCTTGTTCTGCTTGGCCTCATGGGAGTGACAAGGGCCAAAACATGAAAGTAGCAGAAAGTTTGATTTCAACTCAAAATAAGGAAACTTAAAATATAAAGCTGTTTGAAAGTGGGATGGATGGCCCCAGGAGGCAGCACATTCTCCATCATCAGATATTTTCGAGTGGAAGCTGGTTAACCACTACAGAAGGGATTTCTGTACAGGAAAAGGTTGATTGGGCTCCATTCTTACCCTGAGAATCTTCAGTAATGCCTTAATATCACAGCTTCATATTGGAGCATGTTCTTGATTTCATTCAAATGAACCTATATTTAGAATTGGAAGGAATCTTAGGAATCATATAGTCCATCCCACCAGTTTTATAGATGAAGAAACTGAGGACTGAAGAAATTAGGGGATTCACTCAGTCATATGATTAGTGAGTGACAGAGTGACTGACTCCAGATTTAGCATTCTTTCCACTTTATTATGCTACAGAATATATTTATTCATTCTTGTATGCATGTAACATATAATTTAAAACAAAAAATCAATAAAAACATAACAATGTGACAAGAAAATACCTCCTTTTCTGAATTATTGTCTCAGAGGTTACCACGCCATCAATGTGTGAGGACACTCAGAGACATATGCGACCAATTATATGGGATAGTGGGTAGAACATTGGACCTGGAATCAGGAAGACTGAATATACTTGCTGTGTGGCTTTAGGCAAGTCATTTAAACTCAGTTTCAGTTTCCTCATCAATGACATAGCATGAGCTCCTAAGGCTCTTATGAGGATAAATAAGGTAATTGTAGACAGCATTGTAAAGCTTAAAGCACTGTGGAAATGGAGGTAGGTGGCACCACAGTGCATAGAATGCTGACTCTGAAGTCAGAAGACTTCATCTTTCTGAGTTCAAATCTAGCCTCAGACATTTTCTAGCTATGTGGCCCTGGACAAGTCACTTAACACTGTTTGCCTCAGTTTCCTCATCTGTGAAATGAGCTGGAGAAGGAAATGGCAAGTCACTTCAGTATCTTTGCCAATGGGAGCCCAAATGGGGTCAAGAAGAATCAGATATGACTGAAATGACTGAACAACAACAAAGTTCTATGACTAGAGACCCCATATGGAGGGTGCTTACATGGGTGACTAGGCAACTACCGCACCCGGTGCCATTGAATGACTGTCCATCATACTGCTGTTTCTGTTGGCCGTCTTGTCTCTGTTCTCCTCTGTGGGCATCCCTCCTGCAGCCAGTTTCTTCTTCTCTCCAAGGTCCCCTGCTGGCCCATCTCTACCATAAAGTAACTAGAGAATTTCTCCTTGGCAAGGACAGGTTGAGAGGTCTTAAAGTCCTATCTAGAGCCTATGAGGTTTGGAACAAACACCAGTCAGCGCCAAGAAATACCAGAGCCAGGGTTTAAACCCAATTCTCAACTCCAAGTTGACTTTTTTTTCTTCTTGAAGTTTATTTGACTTTCACATGGCCACTGACATATAAGGTTCCCCCGGCCCTTTCCAAATCTGGGCTGAAGAAATTCCTGTAACTAAAGTAACTAATAAAACTGTTCCACAAGAATATTAGAGTAGAATACACATCTTGTCAGCACATATGGATAATTCCATCTACATCAAGCACGGTCTGACCTCCGCACACTGTTCCTTCGCACTGCTGGAATCCTTTACGTTACTTAGGCTCAGTCTGCACAACCTTAAGCCAGGGGAAAACTGATAATTATCTCATGAATTCTGGACCAAGCACGTCCATAGAGCAAAGTTTCTCATGATTTCCCTGTGGCAATCATACATGAACGTAGCCTGCCAAAAGTACTTCAGAGCCTGTTACAGATATTCAAATTTTCTCAGAAAAATAGAGTGAATGAGGTGGTGAAAAGCATCAGGGATTTGGAGTCAGAAACCTATGTACCATCTGTGTGACTTTAGGCAAATCATTCCCTACAGTTTAGTTTCCTTACTTGCAAAATGAGAGTTTAATTAGATGATTTTCAAAGTCCTTCCCAGTTTTAAATGACAAATTTGGGGGCCAATATAGGACATCCCAGAACCTTCCACTTTCTTTTAACTTTTATGCAATTTACTTACTGTTTATTTGACTTTGGGCAAGTTATGGTGCCTTTCTGGGCCTCATCTTTACCCACTGTATGATGAAGAAATTAGATATCTCTAAGAGGCAGTAAGGAGGGGGTGGTGGATAGAGCACAGGGCATGAAATCAGGAAGATTCATCTTCCTAAGTTTAAATCTGGCTTCAGACACTTACAAGCTGTGTGACCCTGGGCAAGTCACTTAACCATGTTTGCCTCAGTTTCCTTATCTGCAAAATGAGTTGGAGGAGAAAATGGCAAACCATTCTAGTGTCTTTACTAAAAAAAAAAAACCATGAATGTGGTCACAAAGAGTTGGGCATGACTGAAAAATTACTAAACAACAAAAATTTCTCTTCTAAGCTCTAAAATCTATAAACAAATAATAGTAATAAAACTATCATTTATAGAGCACTTCAAGGTTTACAAAGCATTTAACAAATATTTATTTTTTTCTTACAACAACCTTACTGATGAGGAAACTGAGGCAGTGGTTAATAGACATGCCTAGGTTCATACAGGTGGGAAACACTTAAGGCCAAATTTGAACTCAGGCTTTCTTAACCCCATGTACAGCACTCTGTGACACCTAGTCTTTTAAGAATGTCCACTCCTCTCCCTCCCCATAGCTATGATCTTTAATACTTTATATATAATCTTTGAAATAGCAAATATTCTTTTTCAGTCCATGATTCCATGATTCTAATTCTCATGAACCTAATCATGTTTACTTCTAATGTAAAAAAAAATTGATTGAGAGGACCTTGAAATAGGAATTTTATTTTGGGCAGACCTGTGATTTCATTGCTTTCAGGATGTCTTGGGTGAGGAAACTTCCCATACCAACTTAGATTGTCTCCTGCTCTGCCATTTATAGTTTCAGATACTTGCTTAGAATGTTGAGATGTTCATTGATTAGCTCAGGGTCCCCAAGAGGTAGCATGAATTTGAACATGATTCTAAGTCTAAGACTAGCTCTCTAAGTACCACTTCACACTGTCTCTGAACTATGATGCAGTTTGGAAATAGAATCTAGATTTATTCCAGTCACATTTTGGGATTATTAAGCATAAAAGCTGACATTTTGAGAAATTCTTTAAATCCATTTGATCCACACAAAAGCCTTATCAGTAAGCAACATAGATATTATTATCCCTCCAAAAATTATGATTTGCCTGGGGTTTAATTGCTAGTAAGTAAAGCAGGCAGAATGAGAACTTTAGCTTCTGGATTCTGTGGTCAATTCCCTTTCCCCTATATCACCACACTTAGTATCTGTCATCCAGATAAATCTGAAGCTTCTTAAATCTGCAACTGATATGGTTTAAGTTGGAGACATAAATTGCACAGACCAGAGGAAATATATATCCTTTTTATAGATGTATTTGTTTTGTAGTACTTCCTATCTTTTTGGAAGATATTGGAAAGATTTTGGAAGGCAGCTAGGTGATACAATGGATAAAGAGCTAGGCTTGGAGTCAGGAAGACTTGAGTTTAATTCTTCTTCAGATATTTATTAGTTGTGTGATCCTGGGCAAGTCACTTAACTTTTTTTTTAGCCTAAGTTGCCTCATCTATAAAATAGGAATAATAATGTCTACCTCACATACTTGTTAAGATGAAATGACATAATATTTGTTAAGTGTTTTGTAAACTGTAATGTGGTATGTCAATGACAGATATTATATTATGACACATGGAAGTTGTTCCCTCTTCCTTTATAATCAATCAATAAACATTTATTAAGTTCCTACTCTGTGTTAGGCACTGTAAAAAAAAAAAGAAAAATTAAACATTCATAGGGTCATCGATAAAGGGACTTTAGAAAGCATGAAACACAAATCCCATAGGAGAGACACTGAAGAGAGGGTAAGTGACTTTTCCATGGTAAGACAACAGGGAAGTGTCTGAGGCAGATTTAAACTCAATGTTCCTGACTCTAAGCCTGACACTATCCACTGTGCCAGCTAGATAACTCTGACATTCAGTCAATGTTGTGGACAAGCCATATGATTGTTCTAGGGGTCAGAAAGCTCTCATCCTATCCAAAGCTGCAGCTCTCTTACCCCTCCGAGGGGCCAAGAGAGAACAAGCTCAGTCCCCTAGCTGCTAACCATTGCCTCGGCCCAGATGACATCGATTAATTCTCCTGATCCATTTGTACTTTCAGAATAGCTGTGAAACTGTCCTTTCCCATCACCTTTAATATCACCTTCTGTGTGATATTAAATGTGTAATGGGTACTTCTAGAGAGGTGCAGATACCTCTTCTGAAAATATCAGCTATCACTAAGCCATGAGAGCCTCACTGAAATGCCCAGGGAAATTTCCTTCTGGTATCCTCTATAGTTTCTACAGAATGATTGAGTGAATTAGAGAGGTTAATATGCTTTGAAAGAGCAGATGCCAAGAACCAATTCAATGTTTGGAAGCAATAATAGATAATGCAGGTACTTCAGGAACAGAACATACAAATGTGTATATATATATATATATATTTAATAAGAACTGATGCAAGATGAAGTGAACAAAACCAGTAGAACATTGTACATAGTAACAGCAATACTGTATGATAATCAACTATGAATGACAGCTATTTTCAGCAATACAATATTCCAGGACAATTCCAGAGAAAGAACAGTGTTGTCTGAATATTGACTGAAACATACTGTTTTTCACTTTCTGTAATTTTTTCATGTTCCACCTCCCCCCACCTTGGGTCTGTACCTTCTTTCACAATATAACTAATATGGTAATATATTTTGAATGATTGAACACATATAACCTATAAGAAATTGCTTACTCTCTGAGGGAGGAGTGAAGTGAGGGAGAAAGAAAATTTGTAAATAAAAAAAAATTCTTAAATGACTATAAATAATTTTTATATATAATTGGGGAAAATAAAATATTTAAAAAAAATATATATATATGCATATGTATCTTTGAATACCTTAAAGTGTTATAGATATTTTAGCCATTATTAAAGCCTTAGCTCTAATATGGTTCTCAGGTTTCTTCTCATTTGAATAGTCCATGTTCTAATATCCTTTCCAGTATGAATTTTAAATTCCTACATTTCCTTTTTTGCTCTCATATTCACTATTCTAGAAAGTTCTTTTGTATTTCTAATATTTTATGTTACTAAGTCCTATATTTTCAGGTTAGAGTTGGAAGGCACCCCAGAAGATTCATAACTCAAGTGTGCTGATTGGACTTTGTTCCAAGATGCTGTCAAGGAGACAGATACTTCCTCTCTTCTGAAGTTGTCTGACTTTCAGGCCTTTACTTTCAGGCCCTGGTCCTATCTACTCAAGTTCCACTTTTCTCCACTATTTCACTCCATACCTGCAACTTTCTCTCTTCATTTCCTTCTTGAAAAGAAGGTAGAAGGGGGTCTTGGGGTTAGGGTTGTTGGCTTTGTCATTGGGGTCCTTCTGAGGGATGGTATACCCCCTTTCTTAGTATGACTGTGCCTTCAGTTTTCCCATGTGCAAAATAGGTATAGAAAATTGATATAGTATTCATATATAAATAGGTTTCTCTATCCTCAAATATTCTAACAAATGAACCTCTATATAAAATATTTTCTTAAAAATAAAATTTTAGAATCAGGAATGATGGTAGAACATAGAACACAAGTAATTATTCAGTCATACTGGAAGTGTCCTTAGAATGTTAGATCTTGAAAATTGTAGCATCAAGATCTGGGTTTGAATTCTGTCCCTGCTACTAATTATGATGCATGACCTTGGATAAATCATTTAAAGTCTCTAGGCCTTAGTTTCTTTACTTGTAAATGAAAGAATTTGAGTAACTGGTCCCATTGTGGTCTAAATTTTAGTGTTCTAGGCTAAGTCTCTCGCACTGGTGTTTCTTAACATGACTTCTGAGGAAATCTAGTATCAAAGCAATTAGGTGGCACTGCGAAGTAAGTGCTAGACCCTGAGTCAGAAAGACCTGAGTCCCAATTTGGTTTCCAACACAGACTCGCTGTGTGGCCCTCTCAGCCTCATTTTCCTCATCTATAAAATGGGGACGATAATAGAAACTGCCTCCATGTATTGTTAGGAGGATAAAATGAGATCATATTCATAAAGTGCTTTCGAATCTTAAAGTGCTATATCAATGCCAGCTATTATTATTATTTCTAATAGTTATCTTTGACCCAGAGTAATGCTCTTAGAATCAATAGATCCCTGTAGCAGTTGGCCATATTTAACAATTAATAACAACAACACAAACTCTAATCAGATTCTGAAGCAGTGCTGTTAATTTGAATTATTCAATATTCAGGGAGTTTTGCTGTCTATAAATACTGATTTTCACTTACATTTGCAATGCTAAACCAAGTTTTCAGGCTCAATCTCATTCCACCTCTGTGAATTTTACTTATCAAAGGAAAGAGAATCACAGTTGTATTTCAGCCAAAATTAAAATCTTCCTTTCAAAAACACCTTGATTCATTCTGCTTGTCAGATTGGCCTTTATTCTTTCTGCATTCATCTTACTTAGGAAACAATGCAGGGCTGACTAATTTATAAGAGTATATAACACCTCTACTTTTCTAGAGGTCACAGAGTATGACAGAAGAAATCTTGGATTGAAAGTTTGAGGGGTGGTGAGGGTGTGGGTGAGGTGGGTTGGGAACTGGATTTAAGTCCCATCTCTTCCAGTAGTTAGTTATGTGACATTGAGCAAGTCATTTCTCCTTATTAGGACACAGTTTTGTCATGTAGAGAATGAGAATCAGGCTACTAGATCATTTCTAAGATTCCTTTTAGCTCTGACATTCTGTAGCAAGACCATTTTTATTCTTCTCAATATTCAGCAAAAGCTAGAGGGGTGCTTGGCTATTTCCTTGCCCATTCTAATCTCCAAGATGTTGAAGAAAATGCTTTAAGGTTTACAGAAAATTTTACATTTATTATTTTATTTGATTCCTACCACAGCCCAGTAGGCAAGGGGTTATAATCATGCCCGTTTCATAGATGAGAAAATGGAGGCAGACATGTGTTATGTAAGTTGTCAAGAGTCACACAGTAAGCATTGAAGGAAGGATTGGAACTCAGGTCTCATTGACTCTTAAGTCCAGCATTCTCTCCAATCAGTCATCTAGCTGCCTTAATTGATTAGGGGCAAAATTGGGCAGAGACACATTTGGGGTGAAGTGAGGAAGGACTTCTGTCTCTGATAAGTCTCTGCATCTGTGAAAAGTAGTGGCATGGGTTCTGGAGGGAGGTGTGGTGGGGTAGGATGGGGTGGGGATGGGGAGGGCATTAGGCACACAGATCTATGAGCAAAATAAAAGGGCCATGCATTACTTATCCCTGGTCACTTCCTGTGAGAACAGAACTCAACAGAAGCTTTTGCTCAAAGGATAATCCTGATCTGGATTGGCCATAGCATTAAAGCTGGAAATAAGGAGGTCTAGTGTCTCTAGCCAAGTCAAGGGAGTTCTGGAGAATTCATCACAGCTATGGGGAAAACCTTTGAAAGGAAGTTTTTGACTAAGGAACAAACTATGGGGACATTGTCCACTGAGAGATAAAGGAGAGGGGATAAGTCTCATCTACTTGTAGCTGTAGAATATACCATAAGGAATGGTGATGGGTAGAAACACAGGCAGGAAGGAGTGACTGTGTGCAGAATTAGAGGAGCTATGAATAAGCCAGTAATGGATGGCCATGGGGTGTTATCTGATGGAACTATGAAACAAGTCTTAGAAACCTCTAAGATGTAGGAATGACAGTGGAGGCACCATTATCTTCTGTGTCCTATGAGAGAAAAAGTAACTGCATCAGTCATCAAAATTATAATTGTCTTCTCTTCTTTCTCAAGCAGAGGGTTTGTATTAAATTTTGTTTCTTCCAAGGAAGGCATTATACCCTTACAGAATGTCTAATTTGAGCTGTTTTATTTTCAATCCATACAGAATGTCTGAATTAGAAGGGTGCTCATTCTGATCAGCTAATCCACACACATCTGAACAAGGCATCGCTTTAAAAATACAGAGGTGCAGAGGCCATGTGGTACAGTGGATAGGAGACCTGGATTCAAATCCTACCTCAGACTCTCACCATCTATGCAAACCTGGGCAAGTCTCAACTTCTCTTTCTTGTGTTTCCTCATGTATAAAATGAAATGGTTGGACTTCATGACCCCTAAGCTACATTCCAACCTCAAATCTCTGGTCCTATGATGTCTTGTTGGGAATAGAGGGTAGGTATTCCCTTCTGTAGTGGCCTTTTTCATTTTTAGATAGATGTAATTGTTAGGAAATTTTTCTGATTTAAACTGAAATTTGCCATCTTAGAATTTCTTCCACTAGCTGCTCCTTGATCTACTTTTGAGAACAAGCAGAATTAGATAAAAGCCCTTTTCTATAATAGCCCATTAAGTACTCTCCACTCCAAAATGGGCAGATAGGTGGGGTAGTGGATAGAGTGATAAGTCTGGAGTTAGGAAGACATCTCTGAGTTCTAAATCTGGCCTCAGGTACTTACTGGCTGTGTGATCCTGGACAAGTTATTTGCCTCAGTTTCTTCTTCTGTAAAATGAACTAGTGAAGGAAATGACAAGTCTTCCAGTATCTTTGCCAAGAAATCCCCAAACAAGTTCATGAAGAGTTGGACATGACTGAAATGATTGAACAACAAATCCCCGGCCACCTATTCCCCTACCTCCCACCAATGTTGCTATCTTGTCTCTAGGCTAAACACTACTAATTTCTTTAACAGATCCTCAAATAGCATGAATTTGATGTTCTTTATTGCTCCTCTATACATTGTGAGCTCATTAAATTCATTAGAACACATCTCTAAGAACTGAACACAATGCTTATGTATAGACTGACCAGAGCAGAATACAGGAGCCTCATTACTTCCTTATTTCTGGAAGCAATCCTTCTCAATGCAACCCAAGATAGCATTAGCTTTTTTCCACCCTCCAAATGAAAGTATAAATGGTCATGAAGTCAAGAGAATATCCATTTATCAATTATTTGTCTTTCCTGCCCATCATAAATGTAAAGCATTAACATTTTCATAAATTTGTTATGAGTTTTACTTTCAATACTACATTATAACCACAATTAAAGTTTAGAGCATAAAAAAAAGAAAAAGAAGCATTAATCATTGACAAATCTTATGGTCATTGAAATAGTCCTAATTATCAAGTACATGTCTAAAAAGAGGAAAATGAGCATGAGACTGAGAATTGTTTCTAACTATCCAGTACAGAAAAAAGGAGAGAGAATGTACTATTAGGGTGAAAGCAAAGCAATTTTAAAGCAATTTTCATCTGAATCAAGGGAAAGATTTGTCCCCCCCCAGAGCTCAATGAATCTATACATTTTGTTCTCTAACTCTAAACCTCTAAACAGAAATAGAAGGCAAATGGAAAAAAACTTAAGCATGGGTAAGAAGCTAAATAACAATTAAGCAGATGGTAAAGGAGGGTACAGAGTCAGTGGGAAAGAAATGAGGGTCACACAAACCTGCTTTTATTCATGAAATGAAATAATCCTCCAAAGTTTGGTTTCTAGCTAACTCTGTCCTGTAGAAGAGCAAATTGAATATGGTGGGACTGCTGTCCTAGCTAGGCAAGTGAGCAAAGCATCTGTTGTCATTTGTTAAGCATCTACTTATGTGATCTTGAGATCTTGTGATTTAACCTTCCTGGGCCCCAGTTTCCTCATGTGCAAAATAATGGGATTGTAATAGATAATTTCTGAATTTCTTTCCAACTCTATTTAGTATCTGATCACCTGCATTGTGTAGCATTG
Source organism: Petaurus breviceps papuanus (assembly GCF_028583685.1). Lineage (NCBI taxonomy): Eukaryota > Metazoa > Chordata > Mammalia > Diprotodontia > Petauridae > Petaurus > Petaurus breviceps. Next base: position 3,681,956 of record NW_027186372.1, read on the forward strand.
TGGGAAATACCTAAGAGAGTCTGAATGGTGGATTGGAAATTACAGATCTGGTGATAGAGGATCTGGTTTTGTACTGTTTTACTTCCTTGTCCTTGAGCCTTGAGTAAGCTGTTTACTATCAACAGGCTTTAGAATTCTCTCTTTGAAACAAAAGGGGCTTGGGGCAGCTAGGTAGTGCAGTGAATAGAGCACTGGCCTTTGAGTAAGGAGGACCTGAGTTCAAATCTATCCTCAGACCCTTACTTTATGGGTGACACTGGGCAAGTCACTTAACCCTGATTGCCTCAAATAAAAAAAAAGATAAAACAAAAGAGGCTACTTAGATGATCTCTAAGGTAACTTCCACTTCAAAAGCATGTGATTCTTTAAGGAAATAAAGGATGAACACCCTGACTGGGCTTCCAGAAAAAGGGGAGGGAAAAGTTATCTTCCTAAGTTGCCCAGAGAACACTATTGAATAATTTGGAGAAATGAAATACCATGGGCTAGAATACTCAGGAAAAAGTTTAGTGGAGAACGTTGGACTTGAGCCAGTCCTGAAAGCAATGTAAGGTTTGTCCTGGCAGCCCATAGTTTTTCACTTAGAGAAGATGGAGATGAAATCAAGGTCAAGAAGTTACAGAGGTCAAGGAATGCTATGGAATCAGTGAAGGAAATGGCTTAACTGGAATGGAGGGTTTGAACAAGAATTTTCCTCTCCGTCAAATGTTCATAGGATGGAAGGCTGGAAAGGACTTTAAAATCATCTAGTTAACCCAGGATTTTTTAAATGTCTTTTTGGAAGGGGGAAAGCAGGGCAATTGGGTTTAAGTGACTGGCCCAAGGTCACACAGCTAGTAAGTGTCAAGTGTCTGAGGCTGGATTTGAAGTCAGGTCCTCCCAACTTGAGGGACTGTGCTCTATTCACTGCACCACCTAGCTGCCCCTGGACCCAAAATTTTTCAAATGAGGAAAATAAAGCCTAGAATGTTAGTGTCTTTCCTTGAACAGTGACTATCACTTGTAGGTGTTGATTGACTGTCCATAGTTTTACAATTTCTAAGTAGCAGAGCTGAGGTTTGGACCTGAGTATTCAGGCTCCAGAAATCTGAAATTCTTTCCACTATTCCATGCTGTCATGCTTCTGGGTTTCATTGTACCATATTGTCTCTTAACAGGCTTTGTCTAGCAGAGTAAGTTTATGCCAACTCAAACTCACAGTAGACTGTGCCCAAAGACACAGAATGGAATTGGACAAGGATTTAAGGTTCTGCTTATACAACTAAAATGTGGCATTTTCCAAATGAACAATAAAAAGAAAAAATGTTCTTTCTCACTGATGTATGTTCTATTGGGTGCTGAAGGACAGGCAGAAATGCTAACTGCTGCTGTGAAGCAGAGGGAGGAGGGAAGCTGCCCACAGGGGACATCTGACTTGAAAGAATGACCCTCATGATAATAATGTGGGAGAGTGATTTTGCTCAAATCAGAAAGTGGCATCGCCACTTGGCTTTGGAGTATCTACTGTATGTGAGGGAGCAGGCAGCGAGGCTAAAAAGGTGGGAGATAAAGAGGAGAGTGGCATGGAGATGAAGGAGGATGAAAACACAAAGGAGCTGGAAAATAAATGCTCATACAATGTGCTCCTTCTTCTGATTGATTTTAATAAGGCATGGGCATCCCAGAGGTTCCTGACCCGGCACCCATTGTGACATGAGTGACAGATGGGAGGCAGATGCCGTCTGTCTGAAAAGGTAGTGGGTGTCTTCTTAGACATATATGCTTATAGTATTTTCACTTTTTTGGTGTTTCAATGATTTTTCCCTTTTGTTCTGTTTCTTCTTTCACAACATGATTAATGTGGAAATATGTTTACATGATTGCACATGTAGAACCTATATCAGATTGCTTGCCATCTTGGGGAGGGGGGAGGGAAGGGAAAGAGAAAAAAATAGAAGTCAAAATCTTATAAAAAAGAATGTTGAAATCAATCTTTACAGGTTCTTGGAAAAAATAAAATAATATTTCCATTAAAAAAAGAAGCATATACTTAGAAAAAGGCAACAGGGAGGTAGAAGAAGGCACTCTTCCAAAGACTGGAAGTCTGCTCATAATTCAGTTCAATTCCAAAGATATTTATTGAACACCTGTGGGAAAGATCTTATACTAGGACCTGGTGACACAGAGATGGGAAAGAACAGAGAATCTGCCTACAGGGAGTTTATATTCTACTAGAAAATAAATATTGTCTACTGAAAAAGGAAACTGGGTGGCATGTAGGTAGAATACTGGATTTGGAATCAGGAAAACCTGTCACTAGCTGTGTGACCCTGGACAAGTCACTTAAGTACTTTGTGTGTCACTTTCCTTATTTGTACAATAAGGGGGTTGGATTATATGAACTCCAAGTTATTTTCTAGCTCTAAATCCATGACCTCATGAAACAAATATGATACAAGATATCGTGGGAAAGAGAAAGAGAGCCAGGGAAAGCTCTGTGAGAAGTTTGAGGGGGAGATTAGGGTTACTTTGGAGGAGACAGTCAGAAAAGACTTCATAGAAGAAGTAGCATCTGTGTTGGGCTTGAAGGAAGGGATGGTTATCATTAGAGAGGGATGGGTACTGAGTGGAGGAGTCTTTTCTAAGTCCTGTGATAAAAAGAAGACAAAGTGAGAATAGGGGAAGGAAAGTGTTCCAGATGGTTGGAACACAAGGGACATGAAAGGAAGAAATATGAACAAAATTTCTATAATTAGGTTGAATTCAGATTGTTTTTGTTTTTTTTTTCTTATTTAGTATTTTATGTTTCCCTAGTTATATGTGAAAACAATTTTAAACATTTGTTTTTAAAACTTTGAGCTCCAAATTCTCTTTCTTCTTTCCTTCCCTTCCCCATTATTGAGAAGGCAAACAATTCACCATAAGTTTTACATATGTAGTCATGCAAAACATTTCCATAATAGTTATGTTGTGAAAGAAAACATAGACAAAAATCCTCAAAAAATGTAAAAAAGTATGCTTCAATCTGTATTCATACATCATCAGTTCTTTCTTCTGGTATGGATAGAAGTTTTCATTGTTAAGTCCTTCATAGTTGTCTTGTATGATTGTGTTTGAGAATAGCTAATTCATTCACAGTTGATTATATATTATTGCTATAAATTTGTACATAGTACATTTCACTTTGCATCAGCCTATTCAAGTCTTTCTTGTTTTTTTTTTTCCAGAGAGCATCCTGCTCATCATTTCTTATAGTACAAGAGTATTCAATCAAAATCACATACCATAACTTGTTCAGTCATTCCCCTATTGTTAGGCATCCACTCAATTTCTAATTCTTTGCCCCCAGAATAGAGCTGGTATATCTATATGTCTAGATATAGACATAGATATAGATAGATAGATAATAGATAGTCTATCTATTATCTATCTATCTATCTATCTATCATCTATCTATCTCTATCTCTATCTATCTGTCTGTCTGTCTGTCTATATCCTTTTCATTTTTTAAATCTCTTTTGGGATATAGACCTAGTACTGGTATTGCTAGGTCAAAGGATATGCAAGGTTTTATAGCCCTTTGGGCATAGTTCCAAATTGCCCTACAACATGCTTGAATCAGTTCACAACTCCAGCAACAATGCATTAATATGTCTGTTTTTTTTAATGCAAAGATTAGGAACCTATAATCAATTCAGTAGGCAATGAAAACCTACTAAAGCTTTGGGACTAAAAGAATAACCTAATCAGTTGATCAATCAATGAACATTTATATGAACCTGCGAACTAATGAACCAGTGAGGATCAAGGCACTGTGTTATGCACTGGGGACATAGAGATAAAAGTGGAAAAAGTCCCTGCCTTCAAGGAGTTTACATGCTAATGGGGAAGACAACAATGAACATAAACATGTACATATGTGAATAATTACATATGTAAATAAATATGTATATATATATATATATATATATAATAAATGCAATGTAGTTCTGGGAGGGAGAGCACTCACTAGTTTCCAGGGGAATTAGGAAAGGCTTCTTGTAGAGAAGATGATTTTTGAACTGAGTCATGAAGGAAATCAGGGATTCCAGTCTATGGAAGTGAGGAAGGGATACATTCCAGGAATGAAGGCCAGTCAGTGCAGAGGCAGAGACTACAGATGGAGATGCAGATGGAGTATCCTGTTGCTGAACAGCAAGAAGGTGAGTACAACTGGATTGAAGAGTGAGAGGAGAGCAGTAATATAGAAGACTGGACAGGAAAGATCCAATCAATAAGAGATTTAAGCAGTCAGCACTATTCCTCAAGCACTGTGTTGGGTGCTGGGTCTATAAAGACCAAACGAAGCAGTTCCTTCCCTCAAGGAGCTGACATTCAATTGGAGGAGGCAGTACATCAATAAACAAGCATATATAACATATGTTTAAGTGACTTGTCCAAGGTCACACAGGTAGTAAAGCTAACAGAATTAACATTTCAAAGGAAATTATATGACTCCAAATCCACTGTTTTTTCCCCACTGTTACTATATTAAACCTAAGACTCTCTTCTGGAACAAGAATAAGAAGGTGTAAGCTCACAGCCCAGCTCTGTGACTAACTTATTATGTGTCACTGAGCAATTATTTTAGTGTTAGGCTACAGTCTCGAATTATCTCCAAGGGGCTTTCCACCTTTAAAATGCCAATATCCAAAGATTATTTTCTTGCAATTCTGTGGCAACTTACACATCCACTTAAACTGTCTGAGTTACCTCTCCACAGAATGGAGAGAATAGTTGGGGCAGCTAGTTGGAGCAGTGAATAGAGCACTAGCCCTGGAGTCAGGAGGACCTGAGTTCCAATCTGGCCTCAGACACAACACACACACACACACACACACACACACACACACACACACACAGACACAAATTAGCCATGTGACCTTAGGCAAGTCACTTAACCCCAATTGCCCTCCAAAAAAAATGGAGAGAACGGTTATATATCTCACAAGTTTGTTACAAGAATATGTTTAACAAAAATAAGGGAAACCATATTCAAACAAGCAAACTTTTGGTACGGTGGCAGTATGATATAGTGGGAAAAACATGAGAGTAAGAATAAGAAGATTTAGGTTTGTACCTTGGCTCTGATGTGTGGCCTCGGGCAAGTCACTTTAATTCTCTGAGTCTCAGTTTCCTCCTCTGTAAAAAGGCAAAATGCCTTCAATACTTACTTTATAGAAATATTGTAAAGATTGAATGAGATTGTTTATGTATTTAACTCAACTCAATTCAATTCAATGCACATTTGTATATATCCATTATATGCCAAGTACTGTGCTAAGTGGATCTTGAGTTCTACTGGAATGAAGTCATTTGCAAACCTTAAAGTACTATGTTGATGTCAGATATTGTTGATGTTGTTATTAACCTTATCCTTACTTAGATTGCATTTTATGGATATAGTCTTTTTACAATTTTATTTGCTTTGCTTTAAATTTATAAAATAAAACAAGCATTTCCCTAACATAGTAGAATAAAAAAAAAGATGGCACACGAAACTGCAAATCTATTGTGTACAACTTGCTATTCCTTTTAAATATGTAATAAAGTTATCAAGTAAATTTCTTTTTCCCTCTTTTCCTCCCTCCCACACCCAAGAGATGGCTACCATTAGACATAAGCATGTATACACACACAAATATGCCAGATCATTCTATACATCTATTTGTCAGTTCTTTCTCTGGATGCAAATAACATCTTTCTTCATATTCTCCTTGTAGTTAATTCGGGTATTTTTAATAGTCAAAATGACTTAGTCTTTAAATATACTATATATATAGTCGTTAATGTATGTAGTCATTAAAATTTCTCTAATATTATGATTTCCCTGGTAATTACCTAAATTACTATTCTTGCTAATTATAAAAGTAGATTCTAGCAAGATAAGAGTTGGATGGTTATTTTTAGTGATTTGGTGAGGATCTCTGTTTACGCTGGTATGGTTACATTCTTCATGGGTACAGACTAATGCTCTTCCATGACTCCTTATTAGAAGACAAGTTCCTTAAGGACAGGGGCTTGTTTTTTTCCCCCTTTTTTTGTTTCCCTTGAGTTTAGCACAGTCCTTATCACATAGGAAATGCTTAATAAATTTTTATTGATTGATTGACTGAAATAAGTGAAAACAAGTGAAACAAAATATCCAAGTCAAATATACTACCCCAAGTTGTACTAAAGGCTAACAAAGCAGGGTAATATGCTCTCTGTTGGAAATATCACCAGGTGTCAAGGTAGGAATATATATTAGAGATGGAAAGGTTTGTAGAGATCTCTGCTTTGAGTCCACCAGTTCTCAAGTGCAGAAACTGAGTCCCAGAGAAGACGAGTGGGTTGCCCAAGGCCCCATAATTGGAAAGTCATAGATAGAACTTGAATTTGAACCCAGGTCACTGGCTCTAATTCCTTCATACTTTTCAATCTGCCCTGGCACCAAACACTAAGGACCACAAAACACTTCCAGCAAAATGCACAATTGCATCAATCCCAGAATGAAAACATTCATTATAATGCTGATATCTGGACAACTCCAGTTGGTAGGTGATTTTCCTTAATTTTAAGCTCAAATTCTCCCCTTGCAACTTCTACTCATTTCTGCCAGCTCTGTCCTCTGGGATCAAACTGAACAATTCTTTCATATTATAGTCCTTCAAATCCATGAAGAAAAGATCCCGTATCTAGAGCAAGATCCCTTATCTAGAGCTGGCAAGAACCTCAGAGACCATCAGTTCCAGCTCTTTTTACAGGAGGAAACCAAGGCCCAGGAAGGTTAAATTACTTGCCCATAATCCTGTAGGTAAATAGGCTTCAGAGGTGGGATTTGAACCTAGGTTCTCTGACCTTAGAGTCAATGCTTTTCCCATTGTACCTTGGGTATATCCCCAGCTCCTTTAATTGATCTTCAAGTAGCATGTTACTCAGGGCCTTCACAAGCCTTTCTGCCTGCCCCTAGAGTCCCTTCAGTTCATCGATATCCTTCATAAATTGTGGCGTCTGGAAGTGAACATAACATTGCAGATATGGTCTGCCTAGGGACAAAGGGACTGTCAGCTCCTTCTTCCTGCAAAACTCTATCTTTCTTAATGTGGCCCCAAATTTCATTGGCTTTTTTGGTCGACACATTATACTGTTGACTCAAATTGATTCATTTTTTTTTTAGTTCCAAATATTTTCTAGTTCCCTTTGAACTCTAAATCCTATGTTCTTTTTAAAGGTCCTTTCTAGCTCAAATCCTAAGATCTTTTCCTTCATGGGATCCTAATAGAGGAAGAGAACTCCAATAGAAATTAGTAATCCAAGGCTAATCTAATCAGAATTCTTCTACTAATTGTCAAGAGTCTTTTTTTTTTAAGCAATTAGGGTTAAGTAACTTGCTCAAGGTTACACGCCAGTTATTGCTGGGTGTGGTGCTAAGTATCTGAGCCCGGATTCAATCCCCAGGTTATCCCAACACTGTGGCTGGTGCTCTTACTCGCTGTGCTACCTGGCCACCCCTGAAGAGTCTTTTTTTTACAAACCTAAGTGGCTGAAAATTGGAAAGTTTGTTTGTGCTTTAGGTATAGCCTTGAGAAACCAAATGCTATTCTCCTTTATGAATTGGAGGCCTGCCTTCTGAACACCATGATTCAGCAGGCTAGTTAATTAAGCTGCTGGAAGACCCAGGAGAATAAATGTTCTCTCAAAAATACTCCACCCACTGACCTTGATAGAAGGATTCAGGAAGCAATTACATATAAAACTTTGAAAGATGGATGGAAAACCTTCAATCTGAGAAAATGACTAATTGTGAGGTCTTAACCTGAATTAAGGAAGGTACCCAGAATAAAGATGATCTTCCTTGATTCCCCCAGTGCCTACACTATATCCAAAGGTATTTTAAAAATTTTACCCGTCTTTTCTTCCTACTCATCTTTACTAAGTATGTTGTAGAACCAGATGGTCCAAGATAGCCATTTATTTGTTGGGCTCAAAATAAAATATATACAATCAAAGCTATTGGGTTTCCCAGAAGCTTCCAGGGAACTGGAGCATCAAACTTCTACCTTAGGATAATAGGGTTTTAGATGAGAAGGTTCTTAGATAACATTTAAGAAAGCCTCCTAATTTTTATAGAAGGGGAACCTGAGGTCCAGCAAGAAGTGGTTTCCTCAAAATAATCAGGTAATAACATATGTATGAGGGAAGGAGATCTTATAACATGGCCACTGCTGCTGCTTTTCCTTGGGATCTGAATCGATTTGTTCTGGCTTTTCTACCTCTTAAATATTTTCTGTTTTGTCTTTTAAGCAAGTGAATCAGTGAAGGCCATGAGAAAATGAGGATGACCTAGACTAATGGACATTCCTCTAAAAGTCTTTGCAAGTAGCTCTATCAGCTACCTCACAGTAAATCATTGAAGGAGAAGCTCTCTCTAAACTCCCAACATCAATGACCAGGTAGTATAGTAGAAACAATATTGATAGCAGACTTGGGCTGATCCCCAGATATTTCACTAGTTGTTGTGTGACCCTGAAGTCACTTTACCTATCTGGGTGGCAGTTTTCTCATGTATAAATTAAGAGGTTGAGTGGGAGAGTCTTCTATGATAATGTTCTCCAATGTGAGGACTATGTTCCCAGATGGGCAGTATGTAAGATGATTGGTGGGGAAGGAAATAGGGGCTCACGGCTTCCCAACATGGCACAGCTGGGTTTTGGCAGACTCAGACATATTTGGGTAGTTGCAGTGGCAGTTGGGCAGGTACTATTTCTTCTTTGCATCTACTCTTTCCTCTTAAGACCAAACGCCAATGGCAGTAGACTGGGCTTGAGCCTAGAGCCTTCGAGAGAGAGGCACCAGAGGCAGATCCAAACCAAGTAGAGGTCTGGACCATCTGAATGGTAATGAGCCAATCATTGGGAACCAGGAATGGCAGCAGCTGTGAGGTGTTGGACTGATGGAAGCAGTCATTTCAGCAGAAGAAGGCCTGGTTCTTCTATTCTTTCCACCTCATTACAAGGACTGGCTAAGTATTGGTAGTGGTCTGGACAGAGGAAGGCTGAACAAGGGACTGAGTCCCCAGAAGGAGAGCTGTAGGACCAGGCTCAGCTGATGGACAATGATAATGACTCAATAAGTGTTGCCCTGGGATGATGATTAGCTGGGCCTGGTGATCTGAACTTCTCCAGGGTTTTTTTTGGGGTCTTATTATTCTCATTGCTCATTTTCAGTCTGCTTTTTTCCTTTCAGAACTCATTTTCATTAGTAGATAATAAAGAAAGAAGCAACTTAGAAGATGAATAGTTTTTTGTTTTTATTCATCTCTATCTGTATCCTTAGGTCACAGCAGACTTCCAAAGGGGTTCATGACCCAACACATATTAAAAACCCCTGTCCTAGGATCAGTCAACGTTGGCATTAATTATGCATTCTCTGCCTTTACTTTCATCTTCTCTTTCATATCAATTAGTATCTACACCAGTTTATTTACATATTTCCCTCTTTTCTTCTCTATGGAAATAATTTCTCTTTTCATCTTCAGAATTTTGTTCTTGAGGGTTTCATAGCTTTCTTGGGCTAACTTCCTTCTAGAGTTTTAGTCTATGAGATCCTATCCATCCTTTCTCTGAAATGTTTTAAAATATGCTTTTCCTAAAATCTATATGTAACCATCTATATGCTTGAGCTTTTCTTTTCTTTTTTTTTTTTTTTTTGCAGAGGGGGAAGGCAGGGCAATTGGGGTTAAGTGACTTGCCCAAGGTCACACGGCTAGTAAGTGTTAAGTGCCTAAAGTTGAATTTGAACTCAGGTCCTCCTGACTCCAGGGCTGGTGCTCTATTCACTGCACCACCTAGCTCGTAACATACTTCCTTGCACATTAGTAGGTGCTTAACAAATGTTCATTGATTGATGAATTTGTTGGTGAGAATCAGGCCTGGAACTGCAGCTTTCCTTGTTGGTGCTTCTGCTTTTGGAAAATGAAATTATTTTTAAAACAAACTAAGAATCCTTTTTCCAGAGGGAGAGTTCCAGCAGATGTCTGGATAACTGAAGGCTTTCATGGCTACTAAAATATGCCTCTGTGCCAGGTTTGTCATCTCATTCCAAAATTCCCTGCTTCTTCTTTCTGTCTAGACATTTGTGTTATTCTCTGATGACAATGTCACTTCTATTTTTTCCCTTCTGTTGATATTTACTCAAATGCTTCCCACTAAAATTCCCCCCATGGGACTTGAATTTTCTCTTGAGTATCTCTTCATAATCACTGGTGCTATTCTTCTCCTCTGTCTCTCTTACCTATCTACCTCTTTTTGAATTTGCTATATACTTCCAAACCCATTTCTGCCATGGGTCCCCTGACTTGTCAACTCTGTGGTCTCTATAATCTCAGATTGATCTCCTTTGTTAGGATCTGCAAGATTGCTTCTTGACCACAGCTTATGAAATTGGCCATAGATATATGAGTCATGGATTTTATCACTGGCTTCTTTCTTGGATGTTGTCTCCTGTCAGTTTCAGGGTATCTTGGATGCTATTCTTCCTATATTCTAGCTATTCCCTATTGTGAATGATTTATGTGGAGAGGTTTTGTTGTATTTTTTCTCAACAGAGCAGCTGGTATTTCATTGATTTGCTTTAGTAATAATTTCATGTTTCAAAAGGTAGAAGAGTTGACAAGGGGAAATTCTGTAGCGTATTATCATTAATAGAGAGGATCTAGTTGCTGGGGAGCAAGTTAAGTTAAAAATTGTTTTTGGGAGAAATGACCACTCCTTCCTAGAGGTTGAAAAGGAAAGAGAGTACAGGCATAGCTAGACTACCTTAGATGATAGGAAAATAGAATCCAGAGCATTTGAAAATAGAGAGAATCCCATGAACTAAAATGCTTCACAGGAAGTTGTCTCAGGAGGGATGAGAGCTGCTCAAGGATGACATTCTGAAGACACAAGGGAAATTGATCTAATGGGGAAGAAAAATGGTATTCATCAGAAAATACTCACAGACACACAGGGAACACATGAATCAGCCTTGATTTAAAAAAAAAAAAACTATATAGAAAATAGAAGCAAGCCCAGAGAAGATAGGACAAATATAAGAATGTTGCATAGTCCCATTAAATTATGTTAAGAATGCTAAAATGTATAATAATTTGAGACCAGAGAAGAAATTATGTACAAGCAAAAAAGGATGTTTTAGCTACATTGGGAGAAGCAGGAGGATCAAAGAAGACATGTTACCTATGGTGGGCGTGGCTAAGAAAATGAAAAATGTCAAAAAAGAGAAGGAAAGGCGACTGAATTCTTATTTTGATTCTGTTCCCCCTCGTGCCCAAAGAGAATGACCTCATTATTAGAAAGGACAGGGCAAAAATAATTAATAGGGAGTTCAAGTAAGGAGAAAGTAAGAGCAATCTGTTGCCCTTAATGAGTTCAAGCTACCTCTTCCACATGCAAACACCTTTAGGTACCTAAAGAATGGGCAGATATGATTGCTGTAGCGCTTTCGGCAATATTTTAACAAGCATGACAAATTCGAGGTGTACTACATGAATGGAGATGAGCAAATTATATCCCTATTTTAAAGAAAGAAAAGAGTACATATTCTATGAACTATAGATTTGGGAACTTCCTGTGTGGTACTGATAAATATGTTCCTTTAAGAATAATATAATTTCCATGACTTTGATTCTTAGGAAATTTCTAAAATGGATCATTAAAGAGATGGATGCAGAACTTCCAGAAAGGGAAACAGTGATTAGAAAGAGCCAACATCTCTTTAATTATTATTTTGGGATTGTTTATTTGTTGGGATTTGAACATTGTTAAAATGCATGTTCAGTTCATTAATCCCCTCTTTTTTTAGTTTAATTTATATTGAAGGGGATATAGTCTTTCTTCTTAACACTGCTTAAGATTCATACCAGCAACCTTGGCATGCTGCCTTATTATCACTGGCTGTCACATAGTTGGCAATTGTTTTTTGATTTTTTTTTTTTACCCACTCATTATTTAGGATTCAATTATCAAATCTTTATGTAGGCCAGTGTCTTTTGTTTGTGCTCCCTAAATTGATTGCTATTTTTCATCATATTATGGCCTGTAAAGGATTTCTTTAGTATTTCTTCTTTTATATATGCATTTGCAATTTCTTTATCCTTTCACACCTGGTCTATTTTTTAAAATGCCATATGTGGCACTATAAGCATGCTAATTCATTAGTGGTCCCATTCAGAAGGTGCCGTGGATTTTCAGCTCTAAATTATCCAACAGTTTGTTCAGTTCTATTTGTCCCTTTTGTTTAGGTTTTTGGTAGATTTGTCCAGCTCTGAGAGAGAGACATTAGTCTCTTGCTATTATTGTACCATTATCTGTCTTTTTACAATTCAGATATTTTTTCCTTTATGAATTTAAATGCTATGCTGTTTGTTACACATAAGTTTAATAACAATATTGGTTTATTTTTTAAGGTTTCTTTAAATCTAATGTAACTCCTTTGATATCTCTGTTGATGCTTTTAATTTTAATTTTTCTTTTGTCTCATAGCATAACTGAAACTCATGCTTTTTTTTTTTGCAAATCTGATATTTTAAATTGTATTCCCATCTTTCATTTGGATTTTATCTATGTCTTTGATTTTTGAAGATGAGTTTCTCACAAGCAACAGCATGAGGTCTATTTTCTTATTCACTCTGTGACACTTTCATTTTGTTGGATTAATAATATAAATTTAATGTTTCAAGTTAGGTGTATATTTTTCATTATTTGCTAGTTTCTCCTTTTCTCTTTTAAACCAGTATCCCCACCCCCAGTTTTACTTAAAATACTTCAATATTACCCTTTTTTCCCGTTCTCTTCTTCTCCTTCCCAATCTCCATTTCTCTTAGTCTGGGAATTTTTCTTATATTACTGATTTCTTTATCTTTCTTTTATTTACTGAGTTATCTATTTCTTCTCTAATTTTTACCTTATTTTCCCTCTATCAGTTAAATAGTTAGTTCACAATTTTCTTCCTGAAGTTATTCCTCCCAGTTCTTTGGTTTGGGATTTCTTTTCTTTTTCTTTTTTCTAAGAGCTTCTTGGCTTCACACTAAATTATTTTCTCTTCCTGTATATTCTGAACTTTGATTCATTTTCTTATTTTAATTTTACTTATTTGTTCCTTTAATTTCTTTGTGCTTCTCATTAAGTTATTATAAAACCTGAAGTACCAGGTTTCAATACTCTCTTCTAACCAATTTATATGTTATTTTATTATAAATGTTATACCTTTATCCACTTTTTTCTGCTATATATCAGCCTAAAAATAGTGATTCATGTGAGAAGTAATGTGGATAGAATCAGTGTCCCTTGGTAGAAATTACCTTGTGTGCCAGATTATGTTGTGCAATTTTCCTTCCTTACTTTTCCAATATCCTATTATCTTATTGTTGGATTCATAGTCTCCCTTTCCTTTCTAGGTGCCAGCTGATACTAGAAGCTTGAATTTCCCTTCTTTTGAGGCAAAATGTTGTCCATGGAGGAATAATATTCTCTCAGAGAAGATGTCTAGGCCCCAAATATCCCACTTAAGCCCTTTTGATTGCCTCCATCTCCTGTCACCAGCATGCACCTTCCTCCATGGGAATGTCTATCAGTTTCCTTTGTTGTGTGGGGAACTTCTGTTTTTTGTTTCACCAGCTTCAATCCCTTCTTTTTGCTACCTCTCCCATTCTCTTGCAACAATTCTTCTTGCTGAAAGATTTTGAGTTACCATATTTATCTGGTCAGTCATGGACTTGATGAGATCATTTCACATTCTCCTCTACCTCTAAATATGTTTTCTACATCAATATACCTTTCTTCTAGAGGCTGTATTTGAACTCAGGTTTTCCTAATTTCAGGCCCTAAAGAGCACTGGACCTGGAGACAGAAAGACTCATCTTCCTGAATTCAAATCTGGCCTCAAACACTTACTAGTTGTATGACCCCGGGCAAGTCATTTAACCCTATTTGTCAGTTTCCTCATCTGTAGAATGATCTGGAGAAGGAAATGAAAGACTACTTTAGTACCATTGTGAATGTAGTCAAGAATTTACATAACAATTAATTTTATTTTTCTTCATAAAACTGGTTCCTATTTATGAATTCATTTTTTACTTTCAATTTTATTAACCTCTCTTTTAATTTTCAGGATTTCCAGTTTGATGTTTTATTGTGGAATTTTAATTTGTCATTTTCTAATTTTTGTTAGCTGCATGATCAATTCATTGATCTGCTCTTTCTCTATTTTAGTGACATAAGAATTTAGAGGTATAGATTTTTCCCTATGTACTGATTTGGTGCATTCCACAAATTTTGGCATGTTGTCTCTTTGTTGTCATTTTCTTTAATGAAATTATTGATTTTTTCCTATGATTTGTTCTTTGAAACACTCCTTTTTTAGGATTAGATTTAATTTCCAATTAGTTTTTAATATACATTTCCATGACTTTATTGAATGCAACTTTTATTGTATTATGGACTGAAAAGGTAAATTTAATATTTCTTATTTTCTGCATTTGTTTTTGAGGACTTTATAACTTACTACAAGGTAATTTTTTGTAAAAGTGCCATTTGCAGCTGCAAAGAATGTTCCCCCACTAGTAGAGTTTTATTGGTTTTAATTCATTTAATTTTTCCTTTAGAAATGTTGATGCTATGTCATTTGGTGTACATATGTTTGTTTAGTATTAATATTATTTCATTGTTTATGGTTCCTTTTAGCAAAATTTAATTTCCCTGCTCTTTGGGTCTATTTCTGCTTATGCTTTGTCTGAGATAATGCTTGCTACTCCTGCCTTTTTAACTTTAGCTGAAGCATAATAAATTCTGTGCCAGTCCATTATTTTAATTTTAGGTGTTTCTCTCTGTTTGTTTTCAACTAATATCTTGGAGAGATATAAAACTCTTCCCTTCTTCCAAATTCCTGATTAAAAAAAAAAGTTCAGTCTTTTGAAGGACATTACTGATAATGAGTTTGAATTACCTCTCCTTGATGTTGTTCAGACCCCACCCAATCTTACAAGGAATTTAATCTAAGGTGAGGAAACCCATTTTGTTCTACTCAAGCTTGGATGGAGACAGACCTTTTTGTTTATACAGGCCAGGGCTGCAGGAGGTCTGAGTATAGAAATATTTTAGACATGATGAGCCCCTCATTGCTCTTTGTAGGCTATGTCCATGATTGTCTTTAGTCTAAGAGAGATGGTCAAATGACCATCCTTTTATTAATAACCTGCTGGTCTTACTAATAAAGTCATTACATTACCCAGAAACTGTCTCTTGAACCTTTTTAAATTACTTGGTCAATTCTACTTTTTAAATAATTATTTTCTTCAATGAACTTTTGTGTTTCTTTTTCCATCTGATCAGTCCTGCTTTTTAAGAACTTCTTTTCTCCTGTATAATTTTGTAGCTCTTTTTTCATTTAGCTAATTCCGCTTTTTAAAGATTTCCTTTTTTCCTGTATCCTTTTGTACTTTCTTCTTCATTTGATCTATTCTTCTCTTTAAAGAGTTCTTTTCTTCAGTGAATTGTGCTCTTTTACTATCTTTTTTTGTCACAGAAAAAAGCTTCCATAAACAAAATTCTGATGTTTCCAAAGACTTTGGATGGTGTCATGAATCACAGGTATTATTATTAAAAAGAAGACCCTGAGATTGAATATGGTCTGTTGTGTGAGATGTCAGGGTATGAATAAGGAGTGACATGAATATAGCTGTATTGTTAAATGCTATATACATCAATAAAATTTCTTTCTTATAGGTATAAGAATATACATTGTGGCTTAGCAATTACTCTGGCTTATGTACTGTAAGGGTTATGGGATTTAAAGATCTTCCATGCCCCGTTGGACTTGATGACGTAGCAGGAAGGGGCGGAGCAAGAGGAAGCGGAAGCCAAGCTAGCGTTCTTTCGGCGGCAGCAGCAGAGGCAGTGGCAGCGCGAAGCCCTTTTTGAGTTAGGACTGCTAAGGACTTTCTGCTAAGGACTCCTGCTGAGGACTGCCAGGGGCCGGAGCTGCTGGGAGCGCGCTTCCAGGACGCTGGGTGGTTGCTGTGCGTGGGGAGAGGAGGACCTTTGCCTGAGGTAGCCTTTTCTGTTTTAAAGGCTTGAAAATGTGGGTGCTTTCTACTTTATCTACCTGTGCCAATGTCATAACTACTCTGATGGCTTTCACTTTCTGGTTTTGGGACTCAGTCTTTTGGTATCTTAATAAATTTTCTAGTTTATTTCCTCATATGGCAAACATGACGTATTTTCTAGTGGATAATTATATCAGCATATTTGTAATCTCTATAGGCATTGTGAATATGGCATTGCTGATACATGTACATATCAGGAAAGAATAATTAGTAATACAAATAGAAATACTGTTATTTTACCCTTCTGTTCTCAAGATCATTTATTTTTTTTATTGCTTTTTTTTTGGAGGGGGGAAGGTAGGGCAATTGGGGTTAAGTGACTTGCCCAAGGTCACATGGCTAGTAAGTGTGTCAAGTGTCTGAGGTCGGATTTCAACTCAGGTCCTCCTGACTCCAGGGCTGGTGTTGTATTCACTGTGCCACCTAGCTGTCCCAAGATCATTCCTTTAATTAAATTTTTTTCTTTGATTGGTACTATGTCTAACTCTCTGAGACTTAAGTTCATTTATCTAGTAACTAGTGAAAAGGAAATTGATTAAGTCCTAAGGGGTTACCTGTTTTTCATATCCAACTGAATCCTTGAACTGTGGACATTAATTTCCACAGATTTAAAAACTCCTGTTCAAACTCTCCAGTCCTCCACTCTTGAGCAAGTAGGCAAATAAGGAATTAAAAATAAACTGGATATTCTTATGAGCATTGAAGCTCGAATAACTCCTCCACCAATAAATGACCAGATGTGCGACTCCAGGCACATCTCTGCTTCTCTTTGAGTTTAGTTCCCTTCTCTGTAAAATAAAGGGCCTAGACTAGTTGGTCTGTAAGTTCCCTTCCAGCTGAAAACCTGATCTGAATATATGCCAATTGCACAACATCATGTCCACCCACATCTACAGTACAAAATCTCTTCTAAAGCCAAATGTAAACAGTTTTTGCATTATATACTGTTTTGAATTATTTGCACCACTGACCTCCTCTGCTGGCATAGAAAAGTGGCTAAATACAGAATTCCTTACACATCACTTAAATCGGGAGGGAAAATGGGTTGCTGTGATAGTGCTAGAAATTCTATCAATTCTAGGAAAATTGATAACTAAATAGTTAAGTTATGGATAGATTTTTAGTGTACATGGAATGCCTTCTTCTGCTCCCTGACATTTGTTCTTGTACCAAAGGATTTCAACAACCATGTTGATTATCTCTCAAGCTCTCTGCCCTACACTTCTGGAGTCCCCTTAAATTCCCTGGCCTACGTCTCCCTTCTACCTAAGCTACACATAGGGATGGTCACATCTTGGATCTCCCCATTGCCCATAAATGTTCCAATTCTCTAATGAAAAACTCTTGTGTTCTTCTATCTCATTAAACCTTCCCATTACTCTATGACTTATTCCTTGCCTAACAACCTCCCAATCCTTTAGCAAAATATTAGGCCACTAACTATTCAAACTTCAGTCATCCTGCTCATAGAGTTAGCCAATTCAATGTTATGCTCTCCTCTCCTCTTGAATGCCTTGTTTCCTTTCTGCTGGAAGTTCATCCACTGGAGTTTATCCCTTGCCAAACCCCATCCCTAAATTACTCCCATTTTGTGCCTTCTGCCCTCACCACTCATGTTGCTGAATTGAATTGGAGGAATTAACAGAATTATGATAACTGGCTAAGTTATAAATTCATGTCTCTATCTTCCACTGGAACTTCCCAGCAACAAGTCAATCTTAGTAATCTTTCTTTTTTAAAAAATGTATCTTTTCAGAAAGTTCCTTTGTGACCAAGCATAAGAGTTCCTTTCTGCCCGGAAACTGCCACCCAGGTTTACTTATGGGTAATAGAGTTGCCAATCAGTGCTGATTGCCCCCAGTGCCTTTGACAGGCCTCCTGTAATCTCTTTCTGACCAATTATCCACCCCCCCCCCACTGTCTATGGGTTGAGAGCTCTCGAAGCTGCTGCTACTGCCACTCCTATCTCTATATCCCCCAATGCCCACTGTTTGTGTTTCTTCAGCATTCCAGGCCATTTCCCACACTGGTGATACAGAACTCTTCCGCTGTGAGGTTTAAAAAGTTCATGAGGCACAATTTCTGCGAAATTTAATAATTCTATTAATAAGATTAGCATGATAAGAATAAAAAGAAGTCAGTGGCACTCTGGAATACCAAAGATCCCTGATGGCAATGGATTCACAGTTTATATGCCCTTGGAAGAACAGTTATTCCTGAAGGTGGCAGTCCACACTGATTGGTTAACGATGAGAAAATGAATATTCCAGTGATGGGCTGGGCTATATTCCCATGAGGGTCTTGGGGGTTCGTGACTTGGATTATCCAAGTTTTGGTCAAAGAGACTTATGAATTTCCTTATCATTTGTCTAACAAAAGGGGAAATCCACATTTTCCCAGACCTCTCTGAGTAAATACAATGAGAATTCACCATTTCTCTCAGTCTGGTTGGGTAAGTCTGACCATGATTTCCCACACTGGTTGAGTTATGGATAAGAAAGTAGGTAAAGGGGAAAACCTTGGTCTTAATTCAATAATTAGCAATACAGGAGAGAAATGACCACTTTTCTCATTGTATACTTCCTAAAATGTCTTAGGCTAGAAAAATGTCTCACGCAGACATTTTATTTGCTCTGCCTATCCAAAATTGGCTTTGAGGTATTATTTAAAAGTTGTTTGGAGGCAAAAGTTGGGAGAATTCAGATAGGCTATTGTCTATACTTCCCCATCTTGGCTATGCCCTTGTATTCTTTCTTAATGGATTCCTTACTTATACCCTTAAAATATTTTCCAAAACTTTTCTCCTCTTCCCACTCTATTCTCTTCCCACCTCTCAATTAAGGACCTTACTTCTGACTTTATTAAGAAAATTGAGAACATTCAAACTCCATTATCTTTTTTCCCCTACACTTTATCTCAAACTTTCTTCACATCAACCCTCACTCTCTCCTCTTTTCCTCCATTTTCTGACAATGAAGTCCCCATTTGATTGTAAAATCCTTGAGAACCAGGGTCATATTTTTCCTCTTTTTCTATTCCCAGTACTTACCCCAGTGTCTAACACATGCTAGGTGATTAATACATGTTTATTGATTAACTGACAACCTGAAGTGACCCTTCTCCTAGTCAAAGCTGGCTCCTTTACACATGCCTTTTATTACATTCTCTCTTATTTCTCTGGCAGAATGGAACTTTAATCATCTCCTGTCTCTATGGAATTCAATTTCTTTCTATTTACTAGTTTCTTTCTTACTGCTTTCAAACATGCACAAGTCTACTTATCCTTAAAAAAAATCTTTACTAGATCCTACCAGCCCTGCACAATATTATCCTAAAACTCCTTTCCTTTCCTCAGACAAATTACTAGGGGAAAATGTGATTTACTCTTGATGCTTCTGTTTTTTTTCTCTTCTCAATTTCCCCAGCTCTTGGCAACCTAGCTTGTGACCTCATCATTAGACTGAAACTATTGGTACCAAAGTTAACAATTATTTCTTCCCCTTCCCCTTCCCCTTCCCCTTCCCTTCCCCTTCCCCCTCCCCTTCCCCTTTCCTTCCATCCCCTGCCCCTCTTCTTTGCGGGGGGGAGGGCAGGGTAATTGGGGTTAAGTGACTTACCCAAGGTCACATGGCTAGTAAGTGTTAAGTATCTGAGGACTCAGGTCCTCCTGATTCCAGGGCCAGTGCTCTATTCACTCTGCCACCTAGCCGCCCCAACAATTATTTCTTAAGTGTCACACATGAAGGTCTTTCTTCAGGCCTCACCCTTCTTGGCATATCTGCTTCATTGTTGATCGCCGTCTCCCATATATCCTTTTTTTCCTGGAATTTGGTGACATTATTCTCTCCTGGTTTTTGTCTTACTTTTCTCCACTCCCCCTCAGTCTCCTTTACCAGTTCCTCAAAAAGATCACATCTCTAACTGTGAGTGTCCCTTAAGGCCCTATCCTAGGCTCCTACACTTATTTTGTTTTGTTTTTTAACAAAAATTATGTCTTCATGGCCTCATTCATTTCCAATGTATTTATTAATCAGCTCTATGCCGAGGATTCCCATCTATAAATACCAGAGACATCTCAAAGTTAACATGTACAAATCAGAACGCCTTCTCTTTCCTCCCAAACCTGCTTCTCTTCCCAACTTCCCTATTTCTGTTGAAGCCACTGCCATTTTCCCAGTCTCTTAGGTTTATAACCATGGTACCATCATTGAGTTTTCACTTTCTGTCACTTCATGCATCCAATGAGTTGCCAAATCTTGTTGTTTCTACCACTACAATACCCTTTGCATCCAACTCCTTTTCACTTTCACAGTGAAAATCTTAGTTCAATCACTCATCACCTCTAACCTAGATGATGGCAATGACTTCTTAATTGGTGCTCCTGCCTCAAATCTCTCCTCATTCAATGCTTTTACCTTAAGCCTAGATTGGACCATTTCACTCTTCTACTCAACTCTAGTGGCTTCCTGTGGCCTCTAGAATCTAACTTTTAAAACCTTTCCCATACTTCCTTGATCTATCTTTCCAGCTTCATTTTGTATCTTGTCCCACCCCCAATAATCCACAATCTAGTCAAACTCGACCTCTGTTTTATACACACATGACACTCCATCTCCTGTCTCCAAGCTTTTGCACTGGCTGTCCCCCATGCCTGGAATGCTGTCCCTCCACTTCTCTGCCTCTTGGAATCCCTCTTCTTTTTTGAAGACACAGCTGAAGCAGCACCTTCTACAGGAAGCTTTTCCTGCCCAACTGCTATTGTCCTTCCTCCGAAACTTCCTTGTGTTTAACGATTTTGAATTTATTCACCTTATATTTATTCTGGAAATAATGACATATGTCCTTGTTATCTCCCTTGTTAGAAGTAAACCCTTTGAGAATGCATTTGTTTCATTTGTATTTGTTACCTCCAGAACTTGCCTAAAACTTAGTAGGCTTTTCAATAAACATTTGTGATTGATTGAATAAATGAAATATTGATGTATCTCTGATACCTGTGGCTAACTGACTTTTTTCAATACTCTCTCTCTTCATTTCATCACCACAAATAATTCCCCTAACAAGGACAAGGATAATTGAAGCTCCCTCCATAATTTACTTGACTGTTTAATTGTGGTATGGATATTATCATTGCCACTCTATAGATAAAGAAACAGAGACGGAGAGAGATTAAATGATTTGCCCTAGGTCATACTGATACTAAACAATGAGCTGGAATCTATAACACTATAACAGACTGACTCTGTGACCTAGCATAATCACCCACAACTCTCTGCAGCCAAATCTTTGGCAACAACCTTTCATGAAAGGTAGATTGCTTCTTCGATGAGAAACACATAGTCAAACGTTAAGGTTGAATTCAAGCCTTTCCAGCTTGGTAGTCAATCAAAACATTTATTAAGTGGCTGTTACATGTCAGATAATGTGCTAAGTACTGGTGATGTGAGGAAAAGGAAAAGAGTGCCTGCTCTCAGAGAGCTTATAATTTAATGGGGGAGATGACATTCAAGCAACAACATATGGACAAACAAATTATATACAGGATACATTGGAGATAATCAGTGGCTTGCTGTAATTGCCTCTGTTGGTGTAGCCTTTTAGAACCCCAAGGCCCCTCATAAAATAATGTGGCATCAAAATACAATTTTATGTTCAGTAGGCTTGCTATTTGGGGGTACAGGGTAGGGGAAAAATGGGGAGAAAAAATTGTAACTCAAAATCTTGTGCAAATGAATGTTGAAAACTAAAAATAAATAAATATTTTTTAAAAGAAAAAATATATAATTTCATGACTTTCTTATTAATTAAGAAAAAAGATTAACCTTAAAGCATGGTACAATTATTAGTGAAATGTCTTTTTTACATATGAATGCCTGTAAGAATATGACTGAGTTCAATCAGATAACTACAGTAACTATGAAAAGAACCAATTATTTAGCAAATTAAACAAAACAGAAATACAATGCACACACACACACATACACACACCCATGCCCATACACATATGCCTGGATGGAGTTGGTTAGAAAGGGACTGTTGCGATTTCTTTTTTGATGAGGTAAAAGAGACCATTCTCTGCCTCATACCTTACCTAGTCTTAATCACTGAATGGGCTTTGCCTCAGTCAAACTGAGACCTGTGAAAGACCTTAGCTTAAAAAGGCCAAGATTACCCACTGCACCCAGGATCATCTCCAGTTTTCCTGATCCATATCTCTCTATTAGACCCAGATGACTGTGATGGAGAGAGGGAGTCTGGTGACTCTGCACATCCCTCCTCACTTAAATCCAATTCATTTGCATGCCATGGTGTCACCTCCCGGAGGTCATGGTCATCTTTGAGAATGAAGGACAAATGATAACTGTAGTGAGGAGCAAAAACATTGATCTGTAAGTCAGAAGACCTGGGTTTTAGCCTGCTTTAGAGTTTAGAACATACTACTTCTAGCTCACTGTGTGACCTTGGGCAAGTCTTCCCCTCTCTGGTCATCAGTTTCACCATCTTTAAAATGAGGTATATAAGTTAGGTAATCTTTAAGATCCACACAAGCTCCGACATGTTATTTGCTATAGGTTAAGGTCTTTCTTATATTTAACTTACCATGTCCTATGTTCTAAGATGCCTTCTAATTCTGATATAATATATACTAAGTTCTAATGGCTTGCCTCTATTTTACATTCTAAAATCTAATACATTTTTGTGACACTACTCTCTTATTACAGTGATGCTAAATTGAGACAGCTAGGAAGGAAGGAAATGAAGTGTTTGAGGAAATCAGATCCTCCCAAAGCAATGTATGATAAGCTTCTGTCTTATTGAAATCTTGATGGTGAGGATCTTTTTACTCCTAAAATTGAACTCTCAAAATTAAAATTTTATGATAAATAACTAGCCCTGCCAGTCAAAAAAATTAATAATAAAATCAGTATTTTGAAATAATGGTGGAAAATTTGCTGGAAAGCTTCTGCTGGTGACATCTTCCTGTGAAGACAAGACACAGAGATAGTATTCTGCATAGGTATCTGCATGAGCACTGGCAGATCTGAGAAGCTCATTAGAAGTCACATTTTCATTCTATCATCATGAGCACCTATTTATGGTAAGATAATGATTTTTAAGGGTGGAAGCTGATTAGTTCCCCCCTGAAGAAAAATCTCATTCATCTTTAGATCTTTTCCTAGACAAGATAATAAAAATGACAAATCAGTTTAAAATAAAAAAAAATAGAGGTTATCAGAAAAACTGGCTTTATGCAAAACTGTAATGGAGGGAAACATATTTTCAGCACCTGCCCATATAGAAAGCAGAGTGGTTTTGAAATTCAGCAAATGGGACTTAGGGCAATTTCCTCCACTAACAAATTGCGTGCCTTTGGGCAAGTCCCTTACCCTTACCAGACCTCAGTTAACTACTTTGTAGGGTGAATAAACTATATGAGATGATCCAGGTCAATAAAGTAACTAACTACATCTCAATCTATTGTCACCCTCAAGTTAACAGTAAGCTCCTCTACAGCATACTTCTCAGGTGGTTGTTCAATCTTTGCTCAAAGACCTCCAGTAATGGGGACCTCAATCAACACCTCCTAAAATACCTCAGAATAGAATGGGCTGCCATGGAAGGGAGTGAATTCCCCATCCCTGAAATTCTTCATGCAGAATATGAATTGCCAATTGTTTTTCCTTATATCAAACTAAAATATTCTTTCTGAAGCCAAGCTGAACAAGTTTTATTTTGTTCTAAGACAGGTTTTTACATGATGCAAGATAGCTGTCATGTACCTCCTCATGTGGCTTCTAGATCAAACATACCTTGAGTCTCTCACTCTTTTCAACTGGTCCTCTCCAGTAAATGCTTCATCTCTGGATATTGGTTTCAATCATTCTCTCACCTAGAATTGATCCATTCATTTTAGAATGAAATTAATTAATCCTTAAATATTATGGTTTATCATGTTCCTTCTTCAAAGAATATTGGAATATTTGTGTTTTAACAGGAGAGAGATGAGCTATTCTGCATTCTACCCCCAGCCCTTACCATGATCACATATGATGCCTTATAACAATATATTCTATTTCTAGTTGTATGGTCCACTATCCTGCCTTTCATTTCGCCTTCTGAGGTGATACCTGCCTTCCAAACCTGCTTTTATTTCCTTGGGCAATTCTCTCCATGTCCTTTCATGCAAGATTTGTCCAATGTAATTTTCTGTACATTTTCTTAACATTTTATGTTAAAATGTTAGTACTGCAGCACTTGGGTCTTATTCTGCAGCTAAGTTTTTATTCTATTCTCTAAGGTAGAATTCATCTCAAAGTCCTGTTCTCTTCCTTTCTCTAGACCAGGATTTTTTTTTAAGATGATGGTGATAAACTCCCTCTAGTTAGTCTCACTGTATTGTTTTCAATAGTTAACCAACCATTCAATGAATATGCAATTCAGAAACATTCAGCATCTACTATGGGCTAGGCACCGAAGATACAACACAAAAAATGAAATGGTCCCTTAGCTTAAGAAGCTAACCTTTTTGAAAGCATCTGCTGATGCTAATTCAGCCTTCAGTTTCTCTGGGCCTTGGTTTCCCCTTCAGAGGACCATAGATCTGGGGCTGAAAGGGACCTTAGAGTCTAATTAGTTCAGTACCTTCATTTTACAGGTGGAGAAATTAATGCCTAGAGAAGTTAAATTGTTTTCCCAAGATTACACAAATAATCATCATCAGAAGGAAGATAGGAACTCATGCCCTCTGACTCCAAAGTTAGTCAGGCAGTCAGTCAAGAAGCATTTATCAAGTACCTACTATGTGTCTGGCACTGGGCTAAGTACTGGTGCTGCAAAAAGAGGCAAAAGACAATTCCTGCCCTAGAGGAGTTCATGATCTAATGGAGGCCATGCCATCCTGCTTCCTCAGAATAATTTAATTTATTTCCTACAATGAAAACACCTTAAGTTCATCTTAAAATTTTTAATTTTTAAAGCACTTTAGCATTCATTATTTTAGGACCACCTTCTTTTCTACCAGGTGTCTCCCTTAACTGAAGCAGAATGTGCTTCTCAACTTCTCAAATGTCTAATATCTGAGTTCTATGAGGTTGGAAGGAAGACAGAAAATTTTCTCTGTAATGGGAGTTAGGCGCTAATGAGGTAGGTCTTTGGGTTAAACGCTTTCCCTCCTCTCCCCCCCGCCCCCCACACTTCCTTTGCTTCCATGGAGGACTTGGCACTTGAATTGGGGAGTAAGAGTTAAATAGAATGGTTTTATATTAGAATTAAGAGAGCTTCCTATGATTCTGAGTCTACATATACTCAGCTTCTAGATACTGTGATCGGAGAGTATGAAGAAATGAATAGTCTATTGAATTAGAAGTCAGGAGTCCTAGATCTGTCAGTAATTAGCTCGTTAACTTTGGATAAGTTGCTTCTATGCTCTATTCCTTAGTTTCCTAATTTCTAAAATAAAATTATATAGGGGAGATGAAAATCAAGTCTGAAATTTAATATATTGGACTATTTGGAGGAAGGTGATTTAAAAGAGTATGGCATGGCATTCAAGTTATATTTGTATCATCAGCCTCCCCCATAAAACTAGGGAAATGAAGTACAGTAATGACTCACTTCCCTGGCATCAATGAGGAGACTGTTTCCCGACACTCAGTGGAGAGTAGAAGGGTATCCTAATGAGGGAGAATCTTGCAGACCCTAGTTCTTATAAACAAGCTTGACAAGCAAGGTTTTATGGGTTTGAAGTTCCAACATCCCAGGGTATTACTCCTTACTCAGACTCTCAGACACAATCTCAGTAAATCCCAGACTACCTCTTTCAACAGTAATTAAAATTAAGACCTTCCTATTCACTGGTAATATGATGATTTCTTTAGAACATCAGGGAACAGCAAAGAAACTAACTGAGACAATATTTTCAGCCAAGTTGTGGACTATAAAATAGATCCACAAAAATCAACAACATATGTACATAATAACAACAAAATTCAAGAGGTGATAATAAAAATGGAATTTCCACTGAAAATTC
This sequence comes from Petaurus breviceps papuanus, assembly GCF_028583685.1. NCBI lineage: Eukaryota > Metazoa > Chordata > Mammalia > Diprotodontia > Petauridae > Petaurus > Petaurus breviceps. The sequence continues at coordinate 3,708,145 of NW_027186372.1, forward strand.
AAATAGTATAAAATATTTGAGAGTCAAACTAATAAAGCACAATCAATATTTGTGAAGATTCAATAATAAACTATTTCTTAAAAAAACACTTAGTTGAAATAATATTCAGTATTCATGATTGAATCGTGCCAATAGTTAATTTACAAATTTAATACTATTCCAAATAAAGTATTATAGGGATACTTTACAGAATTCCACAAAAAAAATTCATATGGAGAAACAAAATATCTAGAATATCCAGGAAAATAATGAGAAACAAATTAGGAATTAAGAGAAAACATCATTTTTAGGTGTCAAATTATATTTTATTTTTAACAAGACCATTTCATTTTGGTTTAGAAAGTAGAAAAATAGATCAATACAACAGACTAGATGAAGGCATATCAGAAATGATATAACTCAACAACTTGTCTAATAAACATCAAAATATTAATTACATGTGAAAGAACTCCATATTTATAAGAACTGTAAGGAAAACTGGATAACAGTCTAGCAGAAATTACGCTTAAGTTAACATGTAGAACTGTATTCCATAACACATTAAAATAAATACACAATCTGAATATTAAAGATCATACCATAAAATTATATAAGAGAGTCATTGTTATGGGTAGAAGATGAATTCTGAACACTCACCCTTCTCCCACCCCCTGCAAAAAAAAAAAAAAAGGGATTGTGGCAATTGCAAAACATAAAACTGACAGGAAGAGGATTCTGGGAAGATGGGAAGATGGTGGAATAGGTCAGAAAATTCTAAATTCTCAAGATTTTCCAACACAAAAGAGAAAATATAGCACTTCAGAGCTAACAAAGTGATGGTAAAAATAAATAAAAATAGGGACACAACAGAAGTCCTAGGACAATCAAAGAAGATAAGAAGAAAAATCCCAGGATGAGGTTTGGTTGCTATCAAGGGTAAAAACCTCACACTAGCGTCTGCTTAAACAATAGTTGAGAAAACCTGTGGTTAGCTGGTTTGGGAGGATGCCTCAGCATCATCCACCAGAACTTTTGCCTATGGGATAATGAGGGGATGGGCATCTCAACCAGGGATTATTGAGGGAACCTCTGCTGACAAGGAATCCCAGACCCAGCTGTGCTCTGGAGAGCAGTCGGGCTAGAAGGAAACAGCACATGCCAGGTGTGTGTAGAAGCAATGGGGCAGAATACCCCTGGCTGTGGGTACTTACAGGAGGTTGGAGGTTTGGCTTTGGTTACATGCTGGAGGGTAGAACTGAAGATCTGAGGAAAGAGGCACCATTCCCCATGCCCCAGTACCAGAGGTAATTACAAAAATTAAGCTATTGCTCCAAAAAAAAAAAATGCGCAGTCAAAGGAGAAAAAATGCAACCATAGAAATTTATGATGAGAATAAAGAGATGGGTTCCTTCAGAGGAAGTATTGAAGCAAAGAAAACTTCTTTTACCTCAAAGAGTAATGTCAAATGGTCACCTGGCCAAAAAGAATTTTAAAAAGACTTTAAAAAATCAAATGAGAAAGAGTGAGGAAAAAAAAAACTAAAAAGAAAAAAAAAGAACAATCTAAGAAAAACAAGATATGAAAAGAAAATTGACCATTAAAAAAAGGAGATCCAGAATCTTAAAAAAGAAAATGACACCTTGAAAATTAGAATGGTGCAAGATGAAACCAGCAAAATTATAAGAGATCAAGAAATAATTAAGCAAAATATAAAGAATGAAAAAAATAGAAGAGAAAATGAAACATAAGAAAAACAACTGATCGAGAGAACAGAACAAAAAGATAAAACATAAGAATAATCAGGACTACTTGAAAACTATGACAAAAAAACCATCTCAATAACAATAATACAAGAAATAAGTAAAGAAAATTGTCCTGAAGTATTAGAACATGGGGGGAAAGTAGAAATAGAGAAAAATCCACCAATCACCATTTGAAAGAGATCCTATGAGGAAAACTCATAGGAATATTATAGTCAGATTCTGAAACCCCCTGCTCAAGAATAAAATATTAGGAGCAACAAGAAAAAAAAACAATTTAAATATGACGGTGCCACAATTAGAATCACACAAGACCTAGAAGCGGAGACACAGGTTTTAGGGCACTGTATAACAAAGAGCAAAAGAACTGGGGTTCTGGACAAAAATATCATACCGAACAAAGGTAAGTATAACCCTGAATGAAAAATAAAACAACATCTGATCAACTGTCAGACTTTCAGGACTTTGTTAAAAAAACAAACAATGCCTCCCCCTCCCTCATGTCAAATGGACGATTTGACATGAAAGCCAAGAGAAACATAAGGGAACAGGAAAAACACACCTAAGAGGGATTACAAGGAATCCAATTGGACATACTGTTTACTTTTTTATATGTAAAATAAACTGTTTGTCTAAGATTGTCATTAGTCATTGGGTCATCCATAAGAAAGACAGGGGTAGACCTGAGTAGGATCTGACTTTAAAAAGTAAAACCATTTAGGAATAGTTAAAAAGAGTAATTATTTTATCCAATTGAGGTACAAGAGGAATAATCAACACAGAAGAATTAGATGTGGTAGGAGGGCTGGTAGTTCTGGTAACCTATTTTCATGAGGAATGGGTTTAAGAGGGAACAATACATATATATCTTCAAGAATATAAAAATCTAAATTCAGAAGAAATAAAATGGTAAGGGGATAGGGAGGGAGGAGAGGATAAAGGAGGGTTCTCTAGAGAGGAGGGTGAGGGAATAGGTTAAAGAAGGGTATAGAAGGGTGCTTAGATCAATGGGAATGGGAAGATAAGGGAGGGATGCTTGGAGGGAGGTAGCCTAGGTACTAGGAGGTAGCAAGTAGAAGTAAATTAGAGGAGTCAGGAAGGATAGGAAATAAGAAATATGCACAAATATAAAAAGCAGAATTAGTTGGTGAAAATATATGTATATATATGTATATTTACACATGTACATATATGTGTGTATGTATATATATTTTTCTTTATTATGTATTTGTGTTCTGGTGTTTGAGTCTAAAATTTTAAAAAAGATAAAAATTTATTAAAAAAGATAAAATGGACACTTTCAATTACATAAAATGGAAAATATTTTACACAAACAATACTAATGCAACTAATATCAGAAGGGAATGAATCAAATGGGAACAAATCTTTGTATTAAATTTCTTTTTAAAAATTAATATATTCTTTTAAAAAGACATTCTTTTAAAAAATAAACTCTGATTTCTAAATTTTCTCCCTCAACCACTCACTGTAAGACAAGCTTATGCAATCATGCAAAATACATTTCCCCATTAACCTCATCCCAAAAAAGGTGAGAAAATTATATTTCAATTTGCACTCAGAGTTCTTTCCGGACATGGATGGCATTTTTCATGATGGGCCCTATGGAGTTGTTTTGGATCATTGTATCAATAAGAGTAGGTAAGTCTTTCACAGCTGATCATCATTATAATATTGCTGTTACTAAGTATGTACAATGCTCTCCAGGTTCTGCTCACTTCACTTTGTATCAGTTCATATAAGTATTTTCAAGTTTTTCTGAAATCATCCTGCTCGTCATTTCTCATAGGACAATCATATACCTCAACGTGTTTAGTCATTCCCTAATTAATGAACACTCCCTCAATTTCCAATTCTTTGACACCACAAAAGGAACTGCTATGAATATTTTTGTGTACATCTGTCCTTTTCCTTTTGATTTGATTTCGTTGACATACAGACCCAGAATTACCAGGTCAAAGAGTATGCAAAGTTTTATAGCCCTTTGGGCATAGTTCCAAATTTTTCTCCAGTTGGCCACTCTGCCAACAGTTCATTAGTATACCTATATTTCATATACCCTTCAGCATTTGTCACTTTTTAAATTTGTATTTTTCCTAATTACATGCAAACAAATTTTTCAGCATTCACTTTTATAAGATTTTGAGATTCAATTTCTTTTCCCATCCTCCCTTTCCTCTTCCCTTTACAAGACAGCAAGCAATATGATATAGGTTATAAATGTACAATCATATTAAACATATTTTCCTATTAGTCATGTTGTGAAAGAAGAATCAGAACAAAAGGGAAAAACCAAGAGAAACAAAATGAAACAAAACAAAAAGGTGAAAATAGTGTGCTTTGATCTTCATTCACACTCTATATTACTTTCTTTAGTTGTGGATAGTATTTTCTGTCATGCATGTTTGCAATTGTCTTAGATCATTGTATTGCTGAGAAGAACCAAGTCTAACAAAAGTTGATCATCATACAACATTGCTGTTCTACTGATTCTGTTTACTTTACTCAGCCTCATTCCATGTAAGTCTTTCCAGATTTTTCTGAAACCTGCCTGTTCATCATTTCTCATAGAACAATAGTATTACATTACATTCATATGCCACATTTTGTTCATCCACTTCCCAACTGATAGGCATCTGTAATGAGAATGGGAATTTGAATATCTTCCCTGTACCTTAATAGACCTGGGGGGAATTTGAAGACCCCCCCTGCTTTGAAAGTAAACTCTGCCCCCTAATAGGCTGGATGTAATCACATGGAGCCTGTGATGGAGGGAATTTGCTGAAGGATGCAGCAGAGCCCACAGGAAGCTTCCCTGATATGAAGACAAACTCTATCCCCCAATAGGCTAAATAGAGTAACATGGAGCCTGTTGTGGTAGGAGTTTGCTGAAGGGAAGTGGAGCCTGCAGGAAACCATTCAGACCTAGCAAGATGGTGGGGGGAGAGGACACCCATTAAGGAGATAGATTTTTGAATAAATATTGATATTTATTCCTTTCCTCACTCCTGAGCATTTGCCATTTTTGACAGGTAAAGTGATACCTCAGAATTGTTTTAATTTGCAATTCTCAAATCAAATAGTGATTTGGAGCACTTTTTTATGACTAGGGCTTTGATTTCTTTTGAAAACTGCCTGTTAATATTTTTTGAGTGTTTGTCAATTGGGAATTGCTCTTAATTTCTTATATGTTTGAGAAATGTGGCTTCTATCAGAAAAACTTGCTATAAACATTTTAGATATGATTTTATTTTTAATATATCTTTTTTTGTTGTTGCAAAATTTAGTTTCTTCAATTATCTCCTTTAATTAGGTTTATTTTTCCTTTTGTTTTATGTGAGGTCATGTTTGTGTCCTCTGCCTTTTTTACTTCAGTTGAAGTATAACAGGTACCACCCAAGCCCTATTTTAACTCTGTGTGTCTTTCTGCTTCCAGTGTGTCTCAGGTAAACAACATATTCTAGCATTCTAGTTTCTAATCTATTCTGCTATCTGCTTCTGTTTTATGGGTGAGTTCATCTCATTCACTGTTTTGTGTGAATATATTCATCCCATTCATGGATATGATTACCACCTCTGTATTTCCCTCTGTGCTCTTTTCTTCTCTTTATCTTTTTCTCTTTCTTTTCAGCTCTCTCCCTCCTAAAAAGTCTGTTTTGTTTCTGAGCATTGCCTCCCTTAATCAGTCCTCTCTTTGATCAACTCCCCCGCCCCTTTCTTTTATTCCTTCACCCTCCTACTTCTGTGTTGGATAAGATAGATTTTTACACCTAACTGAGTGTGTGTCTATACATATTCTTCCCTTTTTGAACCAATTCCAATTAGATGGAGGCTTTGCCCCTCCCCCATTTCCCCTCCATTGTAGAAGCTCTTTCTGGTGTGCCTCTTTCACGTGAGGTAATTTCCTCATTCTTTTTATTCCTTCCACATTCTCCCAGTGTATCCCTCTTTCTCATCTCCACATTTTTTTTGACATCTGACACAATCAACTCACATTCATGTCTTCCCTATACACACACCCTTTCTAACTGCCCTGATAATGATCATGCTTTTAGGAGTTACACATATGCAGAGATCCAATTCACTTCCCCTAGGGTTTGATCAGTTCAAAGTTACACCAAGATTGTTTTAGGATCCCAATTTTCCCACATCCCCTCCAACATTTGTCATTTACCTTTTCTGCTCTATTATCTAATCTAATAGGTATGAGGTAGTACCTCAGAACCGTTTTAATTTGCATTTCTCTTATCAGTAGTGAGTTAGAATATCTTTTCATATGATAATAGATAGCTTTAATTACTTCATCTGAAAACTGATTATATCTTTTGATCATTTATCAATTAGGCGATGGCTCTTTAATACAGTTCTCTATATGTTGGAGAAATGAGGCCTTCATCAGAGAAGCTTCCTTCAAAAATATATTTTTTTACAGTTACAATTGCTATTTCCCTCAATCCTATTTCACCCCATCCTATTTCCCTCACCCCCTTTTATTCTATTCTCTTTTTTTTTTTACCCTGTCGCTCCTCAAAAGTATTTTGCTTCTGATTACTCCTTTCACCTATTCTGCCCTTTCTTCTATCATGCTCCCCCCTGCCCCCTTTTCTTATCCCCTTTTCCTCCTATTTTCCTGTAGGGTAAGATAGATTGGTAAGATGCATGTATTTTATTTCCCATTTACATGTAAAAACAATTTTTAAGATCCATTTTTATAACTGTGAGTACCAAATTCTCTCCCTTCCTCCCTCCCTACCCACCCTCATTGAGAAGGCAAGAAGTCAGATATAGGTTGTAGGGTGTACTCATGCAAAGCACTTCCATAATAGTCATGTTGTTTCCTTTCACCCTGTCCCTCCTCAAAAGTGTTTGCTTCCAATTACCCCATCTCCCCATCTCCCCTTTCTTCTAGCACCTCCCTCCCCCCTTATCCCCTTTCCCCCTACTTTCCTGTAGGCTAATTAAGATTTCCATACCCAATTGAGTGTGTATGTTATTCCCTCCTTAAGACAATTCTGATGAGAGTAAGGTTCACTCACTCCCTCTCACCTCTCCTCTCTTCCCCTCCACTGTAAAAGCCTTTTCTTTCCTCTTTTATGTGAGATAATTTACCCCATTCTACCTCTCACTTTCTCCTTTTCCCAGTATATTACTCTCTCCCCCTTTAATTTTATTTTTTAGATTTCATCCCTTCATATTCAACTTATCCTGTGCCCTCTCCATGTATGTATGTATGTATGTATGTATGTAAGTATGTATTCACTCCAACTATCCTAATAATGAGAAAGGCCTCATGAGTTACAAATACCATCATTCCATGTAGGAATGTGAACAGTTCAACTTTCATAAGTCCCTTATGATTTCTGTTTCCTGTTTACCTTTTTATGCTTCTCTTGAGTCTTGTATTTGAAAATCAGATTTTCTATATAGCTCTTTCTATATATATTCTATATATATTTTTTCTCAAGAATGCATTAAATTCCTTTATGTCATTGAATGCCAATTTTTTTGCCCTCATGGATTTCACTCTTTTTCCTGGGAACATGATTCTTGGTTTAAATCCTAGCTCCTTTGACCTTTGGAATATCATATTTCATTGCCTTCTGATCTCTTCATGTAGAAGCTGCTAAACCTTGTGTTATTCTGACTATCGTTCCATGATACTTGAATTGTTTCTTTCTGGCTGCTTGCAATATTTTCTCCTTGACCTAGGAACTTTGGAACTTGGCTATAATATTCCTGGAAGTTTTCATTTGGGTATATCTTTTAGGAGGTGATTGGTAGATTCTTTCAATTTCTATTTTACCCTCTGGTTGTAGAATATCAGGACACTTTTCCTTGATAATTTTTGAAAGATGATGTGTAGGACTTTTTATTTGGATTGTGGCCTTCAGGTCATCTAATAATTTTAAAATTATCTCTCCTGGATCTATTTTCCATGTCAATTGTTTTTCCAATGAAATATTTCACATTGTCTTCTATTTTTTTTTTCATTCCTTTGGTTCTGTTTTATAAGTTCTTGATTTCTCATAGAGTCATTAACTTCCATTTACTCCATTTGAATTTTTAAGGAATTATTTTCTTCAGTGAAATTTTGGATCCCCTTTTCTATTTGGTCAACTCTTCTTTTTAAGGCTTTCTTCTCCTCTTTAGCTTTTTGGACCTATTTTGCCATATGTTCTAGTGTATTTTTTAAGGTGTTATTTTCTTCAGTATTTTTTTGGGGGGGTCTCCTTAACCAAGCTGTTGGCTTGTTTTTCATAATTTTCTTGCATACTCTCATTTCTCTTCCCAATTTTTCCTCTACTTCTCTTACTTGATTTTCAAAATCTTTTTTGAGCCTTCCCATGGTCTGAAACCAATTCATTTTTTTTCTTGGAGGTTTTGGATGTAGGAGCTTTCAGTTTGTCTTCTTCTGAGTGTGTTTTTAAAAAATTAATTAATTAATTTTTAGTTTTCAACATTCATTTCAACAAGATTTTGAGTTAAAATTTTTTCTCCCTGTATTTCCCCTACCCCCACCCCAAAATAGCAAGCCTACTGAATACCCCTTGCTCCAATCTGTTCTCTCTTATATCCTCCCCCATCATCCCCCAGTGCCTGTATATCTTATTTCCTAGTTTCATGTTAAAAACAATGTTTTCAAACATTTGTTTTTAAAATTCTGAGCTCCAGATCTTTTCCCTTCTTCCATCCTCACCTGCCCCCACTGGGAAGATAAGCAATTCAATATAGGTTATACATGTATAGTTATCCAAATCATTTCCATAGTAGTATATTCTGAAAGACTAACTATATTTTCCTCCATCCTATCCAACCCCCCACTTATTCTATTTTCTCTTTTGACCTTTCCAAAATGTTTTCAAAAATGTTTGCTTCTAATTACCTCTCCCCAAATCTGTCTTCCCTTCTGTCATTCCCCCTCTTATCCCCTATGCCTCTATTTTCCTGTAGGGTAAGATACCCAATTGATGTGTATGCCATTCCCTCCTTAAGCCAAATTCAATGAGAATAAGGTTGTCCCATTCCCTTCCACCTTCCTGCTCTTCCCCTCCATTGCAATAGGTTTCTTTTGCCTCTTTTATATGAGATAATTTACCCAAATCTATCTCCCCCTTTCTCCTTCTCCCAATAAATTCCTCTCTCATTTCTTAGTTTTATTTTTTAGATATCATCCCTTCATATTCAACTCATCCTTTGTCCTCTATGTATACATGAACATACATATGCCCACATTCACATATATATTTATATACACATACACCATCCTATACAGACATATATATATGTATGTATACATGTATGTGTATACATACATATTCCCTTTAACTATCCTCATACTGAGAAAAGTCTTATGAGTTACAATTATTGTTTTTCCATGTAGGAATATAAATAGTTCAACTTTAATAAGTTCCTTATGATTTCTTTTTTCTGTTTACCTTCTCATGCTTCTTGTATTTGAAAGTCAAATTTTCTGTTCAGCTCTAGTTTTTTCATCAAGAATGCTTGAAAATCCTCTATTTCATTGAATGACCATATTTTCCCCTGTAGCATTGTTCTAATTTTTGTTGGGTAGGTGATTCTTGGTTTTAGTCCTAGCTCCTCTGACCTCCAGAATATCATATTCCAAGCCCTTTGATGTCTTAATGTAGAAGCTGCAAAGTCTTGTGTTATCCTGATTGTGTTTCCACAATACTCAAATTGTTTCTTTCTGACTTCTTGTATTATTTTCTCCTTAACCTGGGAACTTTGGAATTTGGCTGTAGTATTCCTAGGAGTTTGTTTTGGGGATCTTTTCCTTTTTTTTCTTTTTGCTTTTTGGAGGGCAATTGTGGTTAAGTAACTTGCCCAAGGTTACACAGCTAGTTTTTTTGTGTGTGTGTGTTGGGGGGTGGGTGTTAAGTGTCTGAGGCTGGAACCAAACTTGGGTCCTCCTGACTCTGGGGTTGGCACTTTACTCACTATGCCAGCTAGCTGCACCCAAGAGGATCTTTTTCAAGAGGTGATCAGTGAATTGCTTCAATTTCTATTTTGCCCTCTGGTTCTAGAATATCAGGGCAATTTTGCTCCATAATTTCTTGAAAGATGGTGTCTAGGCTCTTTTTGTTGATCATGGCTTTCAGGTAGTCCAATAATTTTTAAATTGTCTCTCCTGGATCTATTTTCCAGGTCAGTGGTTTTTCCAATGAGATATTTCACATTGCCTTCATTTCTTTGGATCTGTTTTATAGTATCTTGATTTCTCATAAAGCCATTAGTTTCCAGTTGCTCCAATCTAATTTTGAAGGAGTTATTCTCTTCATTGATTTTTTGAAATTCCTTTTCCATCTGGCAAATTCGACTTTTTTTTTTTTTGGAGGTGAGAAGGCAGGGCAATTGGGGTTAAATGACTTGCCCAAAATCACACAGCTAGTTTTGTGTTAAGTGTCTGAGTCCGGATTTGAACTCAGGTCCTCCTGTCACCAGGGCCAGTGCTCTACTCACTGTGCCACCTTGCTGCCCCACAAATTTGGCTTTTTAAGGCATTCTTCTCCTCACTGGCTTTTTTGGGCCTCTTTTGTCATTTGAGTTAGTTTATTTTGTAAGGTGTTATTTTCTTCAGTGTATTTTTGGTTCTCCCTTAGCAAGCTGTTAACTCACTTTTCATGGTTTTCTTATATCATTTTCATTTCTCTTCCCAATTTTTCCTCCACTTCTCTTACTTGATTTTCAAAATCCTTCTTGAGCTCCTCCATGGCCTGTAAGCAATTCATATTTTTTTTGGAGGCTTGTGATGCAGGAGTTGACTTTGCTGTCTTCCTCCCACTCCATGCCTTGATCTTTTTTGTCCCCAAAACAAGATTGTATGGTCTGTTTGTGCTTCCTCTGTTTGCTCATCTTGCCAGCCAATTACTTAACTTTTAAGCTCTTTGCCACAAGAACTCTGCTTCCAGAATGGAAAGAGGTTTGTCCCAAATTGCTGGGGTTTTCACAGCTGCTGGAGCTATTAGGAGGGTGCCCTCTCTACAGCCCCCACAAGCTGACACACTGGTCACACATCCCAGGAACACCATCCAAGACCACGACCCAGATCTAAGCAGGTTAAAGCAAGAGCAATTATCCTCTGAATGGTCACTTAGTCCGCCTATGTTCTGCAGGCCAGGAGCTGCACAGCACCTCTGCCTCTGCTGCTTTTCACCCTGGCAGCAGGGACGAGACTGTGCTCTTTTGTCCCCCCTTCTGTTCCAACAGACTTCCACACTAACCTTTTACTTTGTCTTTGGCGTTTATGGATTGAGAATTCTGGAAACTGCCACAGCTGCTGGTGATTCACTCTCCTGAAGTCTGCTCTGGCTGCAGTTAGTCTGGGCTGCCCTGGGGCCAGAACCATGGCTCATGAGACTGTGCTTAGTTCCCACTGTGCTGTGATAGACCTTTCCTGTTAGCCTTCCAGGCTGCTTTCAACAGGAGATTTGTTTCTCTCTGTTTCTTTGTGGGTTCTGTAGCTCTAAATTTTGTTTAGAATCATTTTAAAATATATATTGGAAGTCATTGGAGTGGGATCTCATGCCAAGTTTGCGCTTCTACTCTGCTATCTTGGCTATGCCCCCTGAGTGTATGTTTTGATCTTCCTTGTCACCAAAGTAAGATTCTATATTTTAAGTCCTTTTCCATTGTTTGCTCATTTTCCCAGCCTATTTTTTTTTAACTTTTTAACTCTTTGTTAAGGTAGGGTTCTAATTCCAGGATGGAGGGCATATTGTCCTCAGCTTCCGGGGTTTTGTGCAGCTGTTTTCAGAAATAGTTCTAGGGACCTGTAAGTTTGCAGTTCTTCCAAGGTGGTATGATCTAAGGAGAGGTGCTTATTACTCCTCTCCTGGTCTGTGCTCTGGTCTGTGAGTGACCACAAGCACTCTTTTTTTGCTCTGGAACTATGAGGAAGGTTCCCTTTCCACTGCTAACACAAGGTCTGCTATGCCAGTCCTCTTCCTCACCCTAGGACTGCCACTGAGAACTGTGATCCAGACCCAAGTATGGGCAAAGCAGCAGAATCCTGCTTGGTGCTAGCAAAGAGACCTCTGTAATCTCCTTCTGACCAGTTGTTTGATCCCCTTACTGTCTGTGGACTGAGAGCTCTGTAAACAGTCACTGCTGCCACAACTGCCACTGTTGCTGATTCAATCATTCCCAAATTCTGCTTCTGGTTTGCTGGGTCTGGGGCTAGACTCTACTCCTCTCTCACCTAGGTCTGACAGACCTTTCCTACTGACCTTCTAACTTGTCTTTGGCATTTGTTGACTGAGAAGTCTGGAAACCACAACAGTTGCCAGGTTTTCAGGCCTATTCTGGGTTTTCTGGGGCCTGGTCTGTGCTGGTGTGACCTGCCCTGGACTATGTTCCTCTCTCAGTCTGGTGCAACAGACCTTTACTATAGACCTTCCAGGTTGTCTTGGGCTGGAGATTTGTTTCACTCTGCTGCTCTAGAATATGTTTAGAATAATTTTTACAGGTATTTGGAGGGGTTTGGGGGACAGCTCTGTTGCATCCTTGCTATTACTCCACCATATGGACTCTGCCTATAATAGTCCTTTAGTATAAGAGGGGATGAATACAAATGGAAATCTAGGTCATATAAAGCCAAAAAGTACCAAAAATTATTTTAAAACTTAAGATACCAGAGAAGGCTTCATATTTCTAGGCATGCTAAAGTATACTCTCCATCAACTAGGCCCTTGATAGCACAGATAGTCTAATTTTTATTAGAGGGAGAGTATTCTGGTCTACCTACTCAAGAAGTCATCTAACCTTTGCTATAGTTCCTCCAATTAGGAGAGATATCTGCCTGCTGAGATGGTATATTCCCTTTGGGATACTTTAAATTATTAAGGATATTTTCCTTATATCAATATAAAATTTATTTCCTTGTAACTTTTAACCATCTCTCCTTGTTTGTCCCTTAGAACAAACAGATATAGAATCTAACAATTGATAGCTCTTCAAATACTTGAAGACAAATTATTATATTGCCCCAACTACGTTCTTCATCAGGTATTACTCTTAGTCTAACCATTTTTTGTAGGGCTCTTTGCTGCATGCTGGAGATACAGAGAAAAAGGTCTAAGCCTCAATCCTTAAAGAGTTTATAGTCTAATAAAGAAAACTATACACACATATGTATGTATATATACAGAGGTATATGGAATATAATCCAAATAAATACTAGGTGATTTGGAAAGAGAGGCTATCAGGAGCTGAATCAGGTGGTCCTTAAGATGGGTTTTGAAGGTAACTATTGACTCCCACAGATGGAGACGAGTAGGAAATGTATTACTGAAATGATGAACAGTTAATGCAAAGGAGTAGAGAAAAGAGATGGAGAAAGTGAGACATGTTAAATAGGCCAGTATAGTTGGACCATAGAGAGCATGGAGGGGAATAAGATGTTAGAAGAACAGGAAGTTAGAGAGATATAGGTTATAAAAAGCTTTAAATAACAGAGGGCTTTATATGGGGAGCTACTGGAAATTATTGGGATGGAGCATGATGTCACCAGACATGTAAAGAAGGAAAATTCTTTAGGCGGTGGGTTGGAGGATGGATTGGAGTGAAGAAAGACTTGAGCAGAGGGAACTTGGAGGTTGTTATTGCAGTATTCCAGGCAAGAGGTGATGAAGACCTGCACTAGAGCAGGCTTCATTTAATATATATTCCATTCACTCTACCTACATGGCCGCCCCAAAGAAATCAATAAGAAAGATGCTGTAGAAATAGGATCAGCAAGACTTGGGTGACTGACAGTAAGAAATCAAGAATGACACTAATATTTTGAATCTGAATGGTTAGAAGAATGTCAGTACCCTCAGTGGTACTGGGGAAGTTTGGGCAGGTTGTTTTAAGAACAAGATCTGGACACAATGCTTCAGTGACCACATGAATAGAGCTGAAACCCTCAAAGCTTCGAAACATTTGAAAGAAATGCATTTATCTTTCAGTGACCCTGTGTCACATATATATTCTTCTTTCACATGACATAGATGGCAGAACAAGCAGGCTTCTTATCTGGTTTCCCCACAGAGAAGCTCATTCTTGTTTCCTGGCAATAAGATGAGAAAAGAAAATAAGACAAAACCTAGTCGGCTATGCATGTGTTATCTGTGAGAAGAAACAGTTTTGATTCAATAGAATCCAATGCTTTCATTTATTCTATGAACTTATGTGAACCTATGACTCAAAGAAGAGCAGTGTTTGAAATGTGTATACTCTGTATGCAAGTAGAATATTCTAGAGAGCAAAGTAATTCTCTGGCTCCCAAAAAACATGTGGTTTAAAGTTCCTCTGACCTGTAACAAACCTGTGACTTAAAGGCTACAATGGCTCAAGAGATGGCAATTTATTTGAGACACATTTAAAAAACCTTTATCACCTTGGGCACCAGCATCCTTTGAATTTGACCTTTGATTGGATACCAGAGGTCCTAAAATGAGTGCTAGGCATGGTACTGTGGCCAAATCATTTTTACTTATCTCTATTTCATCATCTGCAAAATGGGAATAATAATCATTCTCTGCTTCATTAGGATGAAAAGAGACATAGATGTCCAATCTCTTTAGTTTCTAAATTTCAAGACTATCATAAAGGATTTCCTTGATCTCTTGTTTACTATAGGAATGAATACATCAGTAGTTTAAGAATTTTTGATTTCTTTGGGGGTGGGTTCTTCTTCTCCTGGCTCAAATCACAGTCATAAATAGTCTTTGTGAATTGCGGACCTGAGCAAACACATTCTAAAACTACTGTTTGTTCAAAATGTCATTGAATTTTCTCTGCAGATTAATTAGTTCAAGCAAACTGAACCAGATACCAACAAAATATTTAGCAATAAACATGGACGCTTTAAATTTTTGTTTTAAAGTAGCTACTTGGTTAAGGCAACATGATGTCAAGGGGTAAAAATGTTGTTATCAAAGTACCTGACTTAGAATCCTGACTCATTATTATCTCCTCAAGCTTCCCATTATCTCTCCCCACCTCCAACCATTTGATGGTGCACATAACTTGCCTCATACTTCACCAAGAAATTTAAAGTCATTCACCATCCTCTCTTTTCTTCTTATTTTACAAACCTTTGAGATCATCCTTTGCTACCTGCCACTTTAATCTTATTTCTGATGAAGTGCCCATATCATGAAGCCTTCATCCCATCCCTTCCTATCTTTCTAGTATATTATCCTCACTCTAGTTCTTTAGATTGTATTGCCCTCAAAATATTATTTTATATTATTTCTATATTATTTCTCCAAATGTCATCCAAAATTCATGAAAAAGCTATTTATACTTGGTAACTCCAAATACCCCTCTTCTCATTCTATTCTAAGCCTTTTGCAATCTGATGTCTCATCTTATGACTCAAATGAAAGTGCTCCCTCCAATGGCATTTTCTCAGTTCTCACCATTGTTGAACACTCTGCAGCATTTGACTCTATTAATAACCATCTTCTGGACATTATATATTCTTTGAATATTTTAAGTCATTGTTCTACCTTGATTATTCTCCTAGCTAATCTATTGCTAGATTAACATTTGTACTCATTGTGAATGTGTTTTAAGCTACTTGCTTGGCCCTTTTCTCCTTTCTAACACCCTAAGGCTCAACAGGGATTTAATCAGTGTTCAATTATCTCTGGGCAGCTGTCTCATAGCTTTACACAGCCAGTCTTAGCCTCTCTCCTGAGCAGCACTAATACTCCATTAATTGCCTACAGCAGGTGTCAAACATGTGCCCAGTTGGCTGAATGTGATCTACAACAGCACTACTGAATACAGACCATAGTAGATTAGAATATAGTTCCTAACTGATTTTAATTTGTTGATGAATTTACATGTATGTATACACACATATATCCATATATAATCTACATATATGTGTATGTGTATTTACACACCCATGTGAGGTGGTATACAGAAAAAGTGAAACTGGATGTCTCAGGCATCTCCAGTTCAGAAGGTTCAAAAAAGACCTCAATTTCTCCCCCAAACCTGCCCTTTGCCCCAGTTATCGAGACTTCCACCATCCTCTTAGCCACCCCATTTCACAGCATCAGCATTATCTGTTATTTCTCACTCTCACTTTCCATTTCCAATCAGTTTCCTCATCTTGGCATTTTTTTTCCATCATGATCTTTTACATAACATTCCCTCCTCTCTGCTCACAAATTTACCACCATTCAGGCCCACCTCACCTCTTGCCTGGGCCATTGAAATAGCCTTTTAATTGGTCTTCCTGACTCAAAATTCTGCCCACTCCAATTCATCCTCCACACAATCCCACCAAGGCATTTTTCTCAAGTTTAAGCCTATTTCAGACTTTTATAAAATAAACTCTAACAGCTCTCTATTACCTCTAGAATCAAATATGAACTCTGTTATTTACAGCACCAACCTATTTTCCAAATCTTCTTACATATTACTTTCCTCTATATATTCTATGGTGTAGCTATTCTGGCTTTCTTTCTTTTTTTTTGCTTTTTTGGAGTGGGACAGGCAGGGCAATTGGGGTTAAGTGACTTGCCCAAGGTCACATGACTAGTAAGTGTTAAGTGCCTGAGGCTGTATCTGAACTCAGGTCCTCCTGACTCTAGGGCTGGTGCTCTATTTACTGCCCCACCTAGCCACCCCCATGTTGGCTTTCTTATCTCATACTTGCTTCATGTGTGATATTCTGTTTCCCATCTCCAAGTCTTTGTACTTCTTGTCCCTGAGTCCTGACATGCCCTTTCTCCTCAGCTTCTCATCTTAAAATCCCTGCTTTCCTTCAAAACCACATTTAAAACACAGAATATGTGCATAAATATGTAATACAGTGAATTTGGGTCTTTGCATCTAAAGAACAAAGCTTTCGTTTTGGAATATTTGTTGATGTTTGGGTCTACTGAAACATTTTTAGCATTACTTATGGCTTGCATTTGTGGTTTTTATGCAAGCCATTTTAATATACCATATGACCTGCTAATCTAAGGATGACTAAATATGCTATGTAAATTATGGTTCTGTTTGTAAATAGTCCCACCTGTAGCTTTTTAAGGGGAGAGGGTTTCTCCTCCCTTGGTAGTTTAGACCACCTTTATTGAGGCTAAGACTAATTCCACTTCCTGCCCATCTCCTTTAGACTTTGTTATAGGCTCATGTTTCAGATCTGCATGCAGTGACTGTGTTACCCTGGTAACCAAATGTTGGTTTCTTGTTCTAGGGGTTCAACATTACTTTCCAACATTATTATGGGGCTTGTGACAACACCAGTCATGGATCTCTGTATAAAATGTATTGGCCTTTATCACTTTTCTGCCCCATTATTGTTGTATTGTGCATGACATCAGGCTGCCATGTAATACTTTAAAAAACCAAACAAAACAAAATTCAAATGCAGACTATCTTTTTTTTTGCAGGCTTAGGAGTAGAATGTCCAGCATAACAAACAAAAGTTTCACCTTAAAGTGTTGAAGTTTTTCACTTTCTTTTTTAATGTTGCTTTTAGTTTTGTGTGAATTTGCTTACTGTGTTGTTTTAATGGTTGTTGATAGAATTAGAAAAGCACATGAGCTTAGTGCCATTAGAAGGTAATATCTAATTATATATGTGTTGTGCAGCTTTTGAAGGGACCATGCACTGTTAAAATATGTATACATAGAGAAAATCATAGTTAGAGCTTAACTAAAACCTAATTCATTTTTTTTCTTTTGTGTGTCAAACCCTTATCACTGGAGAGTAGGTTTTTTTTTTTTAAATAAAACTAGGTCGTATTAGAAAACTAGTTTTTTTAATTGTCATAAATTGCAGTGCCCCAAAGTCTTCTTAAACAAATTATCCTTAAGAATGAAGGTTCGTCTAAGGCAAAATAATTTAAATTATGTCAGGGAAAACAATTGTGATTAAAGTAGTTTGTGGTTCCTTGGAAGTGCTGTGCCTTTTGTTCTTTACATCACTAATGGAATTTGGATTGCTCTTGGTATGTGTATATTTCAAAGATCTTTACATTCACATTTAAAATTAGGCAAATGGCTTCACCTTTACAGCTCTGTTTTCATTTTTTAAATTTCATTTTATTTTAAACAGCATAGACAGTTCCCTGTTCTCTGCATTTAGATGTATAAACACTTTAAATCTATTATTTATTTCTGTAATTAATTCTTCTAATAATGATTTAATTCTATCTTAGAACCTTTAAAATAAACCCTTTATGTGCAAATACACCCCACTGAAAAGCAAAAACATGAAACAAAATACCACCATACTTAAGAGGACTTCTTGCATAAGACTTTTCCTGGTTGCCCCAAAAGCTAAAGGCTACTTTCCTTATTGTTGAGGTCAGTTTGCCTCTTTTTTGTATATGCTGTATGCATGAGTGTATTGTGGATGACTGGTTGAGAGACTGATGTGCTAATTACTAACAGTGTGACCTTGCAAAATTCACTTAATGGGTCTCAGTTCCTTAATTGTAATAGGAGAAAGTTAGACTACATGGTCTTAGAGTAATGGATATGAGCAGTTGTCACAGTGCTAAGAGAGGGCTAGAGAGCAGAAAATCATCAGGAGTATTTATTTCATTGCATTTTCATATGATTTTATAAGAATGAACTTAAACTTGGATTATTTGCTTATCTTCTAATGTAAATCCCATCATCAAAATGTATTGTGATGAAAATTTACTTTGGTTTGGCTGACCAATTTTTATAGGACTCTGGATTGCTGACTCTCAGGTTGGCATGGCAACAGTTACCTGGCTGAGAATAAATCAAGGCCAGGAGACAAAGCTGTCCAGGGAGCACTGGAAAGCTTTTCCACCCCTTGCTAGTTTGGGGGTTGAGGGGAAAATGAACATTTACTGAATGAGGAGCATTGGGCAGAATGTTTCAGACTGGAAAAAAAGCAGTACTTCAGTTTGGAGATAATATAAATTGGAGATGCTCTATAGCCCCTTTTACATACTTGGTATTGGGGGGAGAACAATGCATTTGGAGTTAGAAGACCTAGGTTGAAATCCTGGAATTCAGTTGTCAAGATATTAGGAGACACCCATTTTTCCAGAGATAAGGCCCAGTAATCAAGGCTGTGCCCTGAGGTGGCATAACAATAATACTTTCCACTCACCCTCTGGATGATTTCAGCCACAGCAAATTCCCAGAATAGTTTAACATAATTATTGTATTGCTTTGACCATCACCAGGTGTTCTCCGAACTTGAACAAGCACCAAAGCAGTAGACATATTCCAGTTACCCCTCATTGTCAGGGCTACAGATCACTGTGTAGCCATTGGTAAAAGTATTGAGCTCTCTCCACACTGTGCAGGTCCCCCCAGTAGTGGCAGGGCTGGGCACATGTATCCTTGCGTGCGAGTCATTTCTCTCATTTTGAAATTAAACTTTTGTTTGATTCCTGACTCTCCTGTGTCTATCCTGCTGTGTGTGGCTCCAGTCACCCACAGGTTAGAGATTGGTTCCATCTGGTTGACATTAATTTGTGTCAGAAGTGGGATTAGATATGGAAACAGACCATTGGACTTCTGGGTAACAGTTGAAATTGATTAGGTGCCATTGGAGATTTCTTTCTCTGGAGTCCAACACTCCTCTGCCCCTGGTCTGGTGAGTTCTCTGCCATTGTCCCTGCTCCAATCCCCCAAGCTCTTGCCTTCATTGAACCTGGCATTCTTTGTGAGGAAAACTCTGGGGCCTTCTGGTGGACCAATTCATCTTGGGTCTTTCTGGCATGGATATTCTTTCTGCAGACTCTGTTCCCCTAAACAATTGTTTCTGCCTGCTCTGTTTGACTGTGACCTCAGCAGACCAGGAGATTCTTACCTGCTCTGTTCTGATTTAGACTCCCCCACAGGTTAAGGAAGTATTCAGTTAGCTCTATGCCTCTATTAAATCAGCAGTCTTCACTTCTTCCTCTTCATTTCCCTGGTTTTCTTCAAAACTCAGCTCAAATGATAACTTCTGCAGGAGACCTTTCAAAGTATCCCAGTTTCTAGGACCTTTCCCTCTAACATTACCTTAAGATCTGCTCTTTATTTGTCTTGTATGAACCTAATTAGTGTATAATTTTAATTGTAATGTATGCTGTAATGTTATGTTATAATGTAAACCACTTGATGGCCATAATTGGTTTTGCCTTTCTCTGTACCCCCAGTGCTTAGTACATATTCCTGACTCAGAGTAAGTGCTTAATAATTTCTCTTTGACTGATTTATTTACTGAGAAGGAGATGAGGAATCTGAGGCAATGAATTAATAATAAAAAAAATCTTTCCCCATAATTTTGGCATGAGAAGAAGAAATGTAAAGGATAATTTGTAAGATTAACTCTTTTTTTGAATAGATAAGGAGGACTAAAATTGTTTTTAGGTAGTCAGGAAGCAATTAATGGATAAAGAGAAACTAAATTATAATGAGAAAACTGATTAAAGGGGCAAACTTCTGGAGAAGACTGGAAGGAATGGGATCAAGGGCACCATGACACTGAGATTTTGGAGATAGGAAAGTAAGGATAAAACAGGATTGAGGAACCAGAAAGCAAGGAGAGGGGAGGGTGACTGGAGTGTGTGATGAGATCAGAGAATGAGTTAGGAAGGATGAAGCACAGGGACATGTGTGAGAAAAGTTTATGGTCTGATAGAAGAATTTAAGAGTTCTAGAGTGTGGAGTTTGACCTTCTATTTATAGGAGATGGCTGGGCAAAGAATCAGCTTTGCAGAGGTCCCAGCTATGTAAAAGAGTATTACATTTATCTTTTTGGTCATGTGACAAATTATTTTGTGTTTGATCATCATGCTAGTCAACAGAAATTTGGATTTACCCCCAATGGAAACCATATTTAGACATGACAAAGCTATAACTCATAGGAGATGAACAGTGTTGCCAGCATAATGATCTTAGGGCATCTGCCTTTCCTCCTCAAAGGGGCACACTTCCTTACAGAGCAACTATTGTTCCCATGCCTCATAATCCTCCTTTTTTTTTTACAGTTACATTGATGGCAACCACCTCTCATAGGATCACATCACCACAGTATTCCTGTCTTGAGCATTCCTTGCCCCACAAACGTTTCTGGGGTGAGGGTCTAAACATCTATCTGTCCCATTACAACTTTATCTGCAGCCATACTATCCTCTGTGCTCAGGTAACAAGGCATCATAGGAGATAGAGTTGAGTTTGGAGTCAGAAAGATTGAATTCAACACCTGTCTCAGACATTTACTGTGTGTGTGGGCCTAGGGAAGTCATTTAAACATTCTCAGGTCCACTTTCTTCTTTTGTAAAATGGAGATAATAATAGCACCTACCCTAATGGATTGTGATTAAAAAAACAAGATAATATATGTAAAGTGTTATATTAATGTTAGCTATTAGTTATTATACCCTCCTCCCCTAACTATTTCTACTCTAGGTGAAAATTTTTCTGCTTATGGTTTCAAGGTACAGATATTATTTGAGAAATAGGGTAGGAGAAAATAGGACATTTTTTAAAATTAGCATTTTACTTTTCAAATTGCATGAAATATAATTTTAGACATTCTTTTTTTTTTTGCTTTTTGGAGGGGGGAATGCAAGGCAGTTGAGGTTAAGTGACTTGACCAAGGTCACATGGCTAGTAACTGTTAAGTGTCTGAGGCCAGATTTGAACTCATGTTCTCCTGACTTCAGGGCTGGTGCTCTATTCACTTCACCACCTAGCTGCCCCTAAAAATTCATGAACAATTTTTTTGAGTTAGAAATATTTCTCCCTCCTTCTCTCCCCTTCCTTAAAATGGCAAGAAATTTGATATAGATTATATATGTACAATCATGTAAAATGTAATTCCATATTAGTCATTTTGTGGGGGGAAAAAACAGACCAAAAGGAATAAAAAACACCAAAAAAAGAAGGTTAAAATAGTATCTTTCTATCTGAATTCAGACTCTATAAGTTCTTTCTCTGGATGTAGATAGTATTTTCCATCATGAGTCCTTTGGAATTATCTTGGATCATTGCATTGCTGAGAAGAGCTAAGTCATTTGTAGCTGATCATCACACTATATATTGCTGTTACTGTGTACAGTGTTGTCCTGGTTGAGTTCATTTCACCTTGCATCAGTTCACATAAGGAGAATAGACAAAATTAAAGATTATATTACATACTTCAACTAAAGTTCTTACATGATTTCTCATCTTAGTGTGGAGGTGACCCCAGATTCTTGAAGGGTAGGCTAGTCAGGATGCTTTCATTAGAAGACCAGGAAGAAATATTGTGTTTGGTATATGAAGTCCAACCTAGCCAAGTTTGAAGATACTCATCATAACAGGGTTGGTCACCTAGTGATGATTTTTTTTTCATTACAATTGCTCATTAAACTTTACTCAGGCACAGAGAGATCGCCATTTCTATTGGTGGTGGGAATAAATATACACAGGGATGAAATCATGGATCCTTATGTTTAATATCACATAATTAGCCTTGGAAAGTGAATACATGAATAATCAGGCTCAAGGTCAAATAGAGTGATAGAGTTGCAAGTAATTAGAAATCATCTAATTCACCTGCCTTATTTTATATAAGTTTTACTAATGACTATTATTTCTCCTTAAACTTCATCACCCTTCCTCCAGCATTGTGCCTGTCTTCCCATTTCTGGACCTGTTTCCAGGGAAGAAACCCTTGTAGAGATGCAACTTGGCAACTGCACCTGCAGTTGCTATAGCTTTTCTCTTTTTAGCAACCACATCTATGAAATCCCTTGTCAAATGATTGTCAAATGGTTCAATACCAGAAACTGATAGAGTGAGAGAGAGGGACTAGATTGCTGATTTCATCTATGTAGGGAAATCCCTAGATGACAAGATTCTAATTCAGGTTAACACCTTCTCTGCAATTTATGTATAGTGTTAGAGATTTGCCTGGAGCAGTGAGAGATTAGGTGACTAGGCCAGGGTCACACAGTCAATGTTTTTCAGAAGGACTTGAATCCAGGTCTTTCAAGTTCCCAAGCTTGGACTCCATTCACTGCACCTCAGTTTGTCTTCAGTAAAGAAGATTCATTATCATGCTCCTTGCTTATGCTCCCTAAAGACCACTTAGCCATTCCGTCTGACTTGAAGTTGAAACTCCCTATATATTTTTCTCTCTCAACAGAATGGGAATGCTCTGAAACCAAGAACTGTCTTCATTTTTAATTTGTATGTACAGTATTTTGTGCATTCTAAGTCTACAATAAATGCTTTTTCATGTAGATATTCATTCATTGTTGGGTTGTGTGATAATCAGTTATGCCTTTTACTGTTCTTTATATTTATATTATTTTAGTTATATCTAAATATATCTATATCTATACATTTATATATCTTCTCATTCCTGGAGACTATTTGACCTCAAGAATAAATTATTCTTTTTCTTTCTCCCCCATACTAGGGAAGTGGGATGGGTGAATTTTTAGGCATTCACTACAAGAATTTCTGAGTGGCTGACATTTCTTTAGGTCAAAGTTCATGAGCAGCAGCAATGATTCTTTGGATTTTTCACTCCTATAAACCTTGGTCATGTCCCCTGATTTCATTATGTGGGATGTCCCTAATCTCCAGAATCTTCTCCTCCATGGAAGCACCTCACTAAGAATGGAGAGGGGAAAGTACAGGAAGCTTCGACCTTCCTTGTTCTTAGTCTAGGATAGATATAAAGAGGGCAATTATCTATATTAGGAATGTCTTTGCAATGATCTTATAAAATGCAGAACAGATATAAAATTACAGGCACTAGGTTTCTTGTGAAAATGTTATCTTTTGGGGTTTGGCATTGTCTTCCTTACTCCCACACTTGTTTAACAACTTTGCAAAAAGCATGTCTGAGTTAGCATAAATGCTCAAGTGTGAGCTTACACAGTTGGCAAATGGTAGGGCATTAATCAAATAGCAATTGAACTCAAGTCCCTGATCTAAATGAGGGAGCTAGGGGTGCCACATGTTTGGATGCCAATTCCTTCACTGTCCTCTCTGTCAGAGTCATTGCAGGTTACATTTTGGAAGGTGTTAAGGAAGCTGTGGAAAGGTATTGGGTGCTGTTCAGTTTTACACTCACCCACAGATCACTGGGCTAATTTTCTTTGCAATCTGCTTGTTGGGAGTAGATTCATTCAAATGGAATTAATTAGAAAAGTGATTTTTTTTTTTAAATCATCTCTTTTTTCCTAGGGCTTTTAATGTGCTTGTCACTGCCAATATTTTGATACTTAAAGGGATCTGTGATTATCAGATTGTCCTTGAGAGCAGGGACAGATTTTGACTTTATTTGTATCCCCAGGGCTTAGCACAGTGACTGACACATAGTGGGCATTTAATAAGTGTGTGTCGATTTAGCTTGATCTCTATGGTATGGTAACCCCCTCTCCAAGGGCAGAAAACAACCCCCCCCTCCCATGACATTACTTTTTCTGTAAATTCTCCTTAGAAGGTGGTTCACCCATTCTCCTGGATAGTATCTGGTTCTTTGAATACCAATGAAAAGGCAGTAGCATAGAATGTCGTCTTTGGAGTCAAGAAAAATTGAGTTCAAATCTAAAGAAAGATATTAGCTGGGAGACCCTGGGCAAGTCATTTAACCATTGAGGGCCCCCAAGCAAGACTAAAGTTACAGAGCAATTATAGATCTACATCGGTAGAGGAAATTTCTTTTAGGGACTAAATTACAGCTCTAGAGATACAACAAATAGAGAAGACTCCATCAAACATCTGATCTGTCCATACTGTTCACCCGCTAACTATTGTTCCCACCTGTTCAGGAATTTTGCTCTTCTGACCATGCTTGTTCTGCATGATATAGGCTGTGTTCCTTCTGCTAACAATATTTTCAGCCATTTTCAGGACTTTGACAAGATTTCTGATTATTTATTACAGCATCTGTGCTGATCTGGAAGCTCAGCGTCTCAAAGGCAGATGCAAGGAATGGTGTGAGATTTTCGTATCAGTTAATACTGACTTTGTGTCTTGAACATTCACTATGCAATCTGGAGGTTTGTGCCAGTCAAGAGTGAGCTGGAGACCTTCATTTAAGGACACTAACCAGAAAAGATCATTACAAAGAGAATTTCATGGAAAAGTTCATTTGGAGGTCCCTAGCTCTTCTGGGTTGGGGTGACTGTATGTGGCCCAAAGGGATTACAAACTAATCCAAGCATTCCTGTGGCCCACTTTGTGACACATTTCTTAATTCAAAAGTACCTTGCAGATTACTGAATCTTACTCCACTCTCATTTGATGCAAGAAGACACTGGGACTCAGAGACATAAAGTGTCTTGCCCAAGGTGGCTTGCCCAGCTGGTAAGTGGCAGAGTTAGGCCTAGAACCTGGGTTTCCTAATTCTTTGTGCAGCTTTCTTTCTATTATGCTACACTGCTGCTCTTTGAATTTCCTGAAAATAAGAAGCTATATAACTATCAAATGTGTGTGTTTTAATAAAGTATCAGCAAGAAAACTGTGGAAGCTAGAGAATACAAAATCTTAACCAAAATTCATCCCAGTGCTATAGCAACTGATACAAACTGTTTTTGCTTGCTTAGGGTGGTGTCAAAACACAGAATTTAATGTCTGTGGCATTTGCAGGTGCTACCTGACTGTAGGTGTCGAGCTAAGTTGGGAGGTCAGTCAGGTGAAGAACTTTTGTTCCAGGATGATGGTTTATCCTCAGCTATATGCTATTGAAAATTGCCTGAAGAATTCTTTAAAAAGATGACATTTGGCCTGGAGGAATGAAAAGACACATGAAGGACAAGAGCAAAGCAAAGAATAATTCTGCAGAATTTGTGTTGAATCAGACAAGAGGGATTTCATCCCTTGGGGGACAGGGTAATGGTACAGAGAGAAGGACACTGAAAGGGACAAGAATATATGAAAACAAACACAGATTCAGACTCAGAAATAGAATGGACCTAAGAAGCTACCCAGTGCAGCCATCCCTGAATGAAAATATGCTCTAATAACTAATTTGGATATAGTGTGTTAAGATTTACAGGAGCATTTTGTCTATCTATCTGTCTGTCTGTCTGTCTGTATCTATCTACCTCTATTATCTATTTATCTATCTCTGTCTATTATCTATGTATGTATATATGTATGTATGTATCTATCTATCTATCTATCTGTCTGCCTATCTCTCTCTCTCTCTGTTTATCTATAACATAGGATTTTAGATTTAGAACTAGAAATTACTGTAGAGATCATGGATCTCACCTCCTCATTTTATATATGCCAAAAATGTGGCCCAATATAGTTTAAACAACTCTTCCATGGCTACACAGATAGTACAGAACTGAGGTAGCATTTGAGCCAAGGTGTCCCTGACTCCAAGTACATACTTCTATCCACTATATCTTATTTCCTCTTCATTATGTTTCTGACAGGTAGTCAGTCAGCTAATATTCTTATAAACACCTCCAGTAATGGTAAACTCACTTCTTGAAGCAGTTCATTACATTTTGAGATAATTCTGATTGTTAGCATTTCCCTTCATTGTGTCTCAAGCTGACTCCCACCAACGTTTCCCCATTGCTCCTATATCTAACATGTGACTCCTTAATCTCTTCTGTATTCTAAACATTCCCAATTTCTTCAAAAGATCTTTGTATAGCATCTCATGCATGTCAATTAGTCTAGGCAAAAAAAATACTTAATCAGAAGATCTGGTTTCAAATCCTACCTCTCATAGTTACTACCACCTGTGTGACCATGACTAAGTCTGACCCCCTGAGTCTGAGTTTTTTCATCTATGAAAATAAGGGAGTTGGACTGGGTGGCCTCGGGGGCGGCTAGGTGTCACAGTGAGTAAAGCACCGGCCCGGAGTCAGGAGGAACCGAGTTTAGTTCCGGCCTCAGGCACTTAACACCCACACAAAAAAACTAGCCATGTAACCTTGGACAAGTTACTTAACCCCAATTGCCCTCCAAATAAAAAAAAAAAAGAAAATGGGCTGGGTGGCCTCTAAGGTCCCTTCCAACTCTAGAGCTAGTATCATATAATCAATGGTACTTTCCAAAATGTGGTGCTCAAAACCAAACCAGTGCTTCAGATATGATCCAACTGAGGCAGAGGATGGCATGACCATCACCTACTTCACTCCTCGTAATGCTTGATGATCGCTCTGTTTTTAGTCTACAATTAAATCTTGCTAAGTCTCAATCCTGTCTCTTCCAACAAGTCCCACAAAGACAAGACTATGAGTGGTATAATCATCCAACTTTCCTAGAACTTCCTGTAATTTTATTTCAAAAAGAAAGTAAGCAAGATCTTCTTGATAAAGGAGTCAGGAAAGCTTGGGTTCAGGTCCTGACTCTGATGGACACTTGCTGGGAGTACCATGGAAATCATTAACCTTTAAGTGATCCAGGAGACTCTCTGGGGTTTTAAATTACAGGAAAGTTGCCCCTCTGCATCTTGAAAGCAATTTCCACACCAGGCACAGGATTTAGATCCTACCATCTAAAGGGGGCCCAAGTAGCAAAGGTAAGAGGGGAAATAGTTTGTGTCTTCATTAAAGAATCAGAAATTGTTCTAAAAGTCACAGCACTTGAAATTGTACAACTCAACTTTGAGGTAGTTGGGTCCAGGATAGATCTATAAATACAAGAGAAATCTTGAGTGTTCTAGTCTAAAAAATTCCCTTTTATAAATATTTGACCCAAAGTTACCCCCTAGAATAATTAAAATGTTATATAAGATACTTTTTATTAAGGTACTTAACATTGTTATAATTTTATACACCCCTCAGATTAAAGTATGTTGAGCAAAAATCTTTGATAAATGTCATCTTAAACACAATTCAAGATTTATTTCTTTGATATAGGAAGTTCCCTATACCAATGAATCATAGACCTGGGCATAACAATATTACAAATGTGTTTGAGTCCACCTCTGCCTGGTTACATCAGAGCAAGGAGTGGGTGTAATTAGCATGTCACTATACAAGGAGGGAAGGATTGTATCTTTCTTTCCTTGTGCTGATACCTGGTATGGGCAAGTTGTCAGTCATTTTACCCTCCTCCCCATGATGTTTCCTTGACTTCTCTCTGTGTGGACTTCTCCATGACTTTGGGCTTATTGCTCTCAGACCTAAATTATAACTTCCTGCCTAGCCCTTTGGATCTGTTGTCTTTGGGAACTCCTGATTTTGAACTTGCTCTGACTTTCTGTTTACCTGTTTGAATTTATGCTTAGATCATGGCCTTCTTCCCATCTCTTCACCCTGACTTCCACCCACTCACCCAAAGTGTCCTCTCCCTCTGTCAGTTAATTGCCACCCCTCTCTGAAATGGATCAGGTCCAATTCACTCCCTCCTTTCAAAAGGGAAATCATTCCCTGACAAAATGTTCCAGGCACATGGAAGCCTTATTTGAGTACAAGGGGGCCAATAGTATCTGTACTGACTACCTCATGGATTTATTGTGAGGAAACAACTTTGCATAAAACTTATGTGACTTTTGCGTTTACTTTTTTCCACCTCAACTCTGAAGTAGAAGGAATGGGAAACAGATAAAAGTAAAGTTTGTTAACTGAAAAAAATTTAAAATGACAATAATTCACTAAAAACAATTATAAAAATACAAAAAATGAAAACAAACTAAATTACTAAATAATGAAATAAACACGTGTGGCTCATCATTGAGAGACCTCTTCAACTTTGAGATGACAAAATAATCTCCTTATTGGTCGCTGAACAGGAAGAGATAGTGACTCAGTTGGGCTTTGAAAATTAAGTAACTATATTGCTAGAGTCCTCTTTGTTTCCTAGAAAGGAGCTGGTGAAGACTTTGGGACAAGAACTCACTATTTGATAAAAACTGCTGGGAAAACTGGAAAGTAGCATGGCAGAAAATAGGTATAAACCAACATCTTAAACTATTTATCAAGATAAAATCAAAGTGGATATATGATTTAGACATTAAGGGTGATACCATAAGTAAATTAGGAGAGCAAGGAATAGTTTACCTGTTAGATCTACGGAGAAGGGAATAATTTACAACAAAAGAAGAGACAGAACATTACTAGATATAAAATGCACAATTTTTATTACATGAAATGAAAACCTTTTTGCATAAACAAAACCAATGCAACTAAGATAAGAAGGAAAAGAGAAAGATGGAAATCAATTTTTTTACAGCAAGCATCTCTGATTAAGGTCCTATTTCTCAAATATATAGATAACTGATTCAAATTTTTAAGAATATAAGTCAAGGCTGTGAACAGTCAATTTTCAGACAAAGAAATCAAATCTATTTATAGTCATATGAAAAAATTCTCCAAATCCCTATTGATTAGAGAACTGCAAATTAGAATAACTCTGAGGTATTACCTCACACCTATCAGATTGACTAATATGACAGAAAAGGAAAATGAAAAATGTTGGAGATGATATGAGAAAATTGAAACATTAATGTATCGTTGGTGGAGTTGTGAACTGATCTGGAGGGCAATTTGGAACTATACCAAAAGGACTCTAAAACTATGACTATCCTATAGGGACCACATTCATTCTTTTGTTTATGGTTACCCTTTCCAAAGAGGTGTTGAAATAACTTCCATGTGTTCATGGCCTCATGGTGCCCAGGGTATGTTTTCCTTTTGCCATTACCCTTGGTACTGAAAACAACCCTGACCTAATTCAAGCATGGGAAGAATAGAGGGACACAGTGATGGATCAACTCCCTTTTTAAAGGCCTATTCAGGCATCAATTCTTCCTGCTAAGTAGCTAATTGGCAGATTATTTTGATGTCACAAAGTTCAAGAGGCCCCTCAGTACTGAGTCCCGCTCATGTGGTCAGGAGGACTCAGGAGTGGTGGCTCCAAATATACTCTTTTCAACCTCTGACTATGTTTAAAAATTCACAGAAATATGAGTTGGCATTGCTATTACTATAATCTAGAAGTATTAATGCTTCACTAACGTTCTGTCTCAATGCCTCAATGAAGCATAGAAGTGATCCTGGGTCCTTTAAGTCTCTTCTAGTGGAGTATAAATTCTGTCAGTTCACACCAAGCTTGAACGGCTTTCAGTATGGGGTCCACGGCAGCCTGCCTGTTCCTTCATTACCCTAACAGGGACCATTCTACGTCCTCAGGCACAGGTACAGGTAAGACGATTGGAAAGGGCTCAGAAGGTTTTGGCAAATGTCTTATACTGACCTTACAAAATAATATAATCAGTGCTCAAATGTGGTGAATTGTAACTGACCTCTAGAATTTAATTTAAATTTAAAATTAATTTAATTTAAAATTAATTTTTTAATTTTTAGAAACTTGTGATCATGATATTCTCCCCAGGGATGTACACAAATACAAATGAATGTAACTCCATAAGGAAGGTCACTCAAGTAACCAGACTCAGCAGAGCAGGCCTGTTCTGAGCAGTTCAGAGGCCTCAGGTGACTCTGGCTCTCTTGGTCTCTACTCCATCAGTGCAATCAGCTCTACAGTATAAGAGAGTCATCTTGGAAATATCTACTTAGAAACGTGGGCTATCTCTGCTTGTATAGACTGGCTAGAGGCAACCTCAGGAAGGAAGAGGAAGGTAGAACCCAACTGAGGTTGCTGACATCAGCTGCTGCCTTTCTGCCCCATGGTTCTATTGTCATGGCTTCCTGATTGTATTAGCACAAAATTGACTACATGTAATAATCCCCTCACTCCCCTGCACGAACATGATGAATTAATCTATAATGGAGTAGAGGGGCTATGATCTGCACTGGTGGGTAGGAGGTTCTTAACTCTGATATGATTCTTTGGAATAATGAAGTAAAAAGGATCAAAATACATTTTGACCTTGTATTAACTTACTATAGAATTTAGGAAATGCTAGAAGGGGTCAATGGGTTCAAATCTTTAATTTTATGCTAAGGAAACTATTTCAGAGGGCAACTTGCTCAAAGTCTATTTGTCTGTCTGTCTCTCATGCACGCATGTGCTTACAGACACACACACACAACTGAACAAAACCATGTCTTCTGAGTAGATTAGACCATGGTAAATTCCCTTTTGTGTTTAATAAGTCATAGACATGATATAATATGACTGAGAATTCAGTGCACTTTCCATTGAAACAATGCTATCCCTTAAGCAACTAGCATTTTGGGAGAAACATATATGATGGCATGTCCCTCTTTGTACCATTCACCCTGCCTTCTCCAAGTAATATATAAGGACTGTTATTTTTTTGTAACCCAATTTTTGCATTACTATACACATTATAAAATTTATGCAAAAAAGAATAAAATATGTATATATATTCTACATATTTTATATATATATATATATATATATATATAT
>NW_027186372.1:3739313-3757942 GCF_028583685.1 Petaurus breviceps papuanus
GAAGAGAAGAGAGGAGAGGAGAGGAGAAAAGAAGAGAGCTTGATCCTCAAGTCAATAGAAATTCACTAGCATTTATTGAGTAAGAGAATGGCAAATCACACCTTTGCTTTAAGAAATCATTTTGGGAGCTTCCTGGAGGATAGATTGGAAAGAAGAGAGCTTTAAGGAAAAGACTATAAAGCTATTCCAATATTCCAAAAAAGCAGTGATTAGGACTTGAACTGAGATGGTGGCCAGATGGTGTATGGAGAGAAGATGAATACTAGAGATGTTGAGAAATGCCAAGCTTTGGCAGTGGATTGGATATGTGGGATGAATAAGAGTGAGAAGTCAAGGATGACACTAAGTTTGTATACCTGGGTGACTGATAGGACAGTGGTCCCCTCAGCAGCAATAGAATGGACTTTTGATGAGTCCTATTTTGTACATGTTACATTTCGTATGCCAATGAGAATCCAGGTTGAGATGCATAATAGGCAATTCATCATATAGGACTAGATCTCAGGAAAGGAACTAGGAATAGATACACAAATCTGGGAGCCATATGCATAGAGATGATAATTAAACCCACAGAAATGGATAAAGTTACCAAATGATAGATATTAGAGAAAAAGAGAAAGCCTTGGAGAGAGCCTTGAGGCAGATCTCACAGGAAGGGGAAGTTATATCAAAGATGATCTAGCAAAAAAGCCGGAGGAGTTGTCAAACAGGTAGGAGAATAACCAAGGAAGAGAAATGTTACAACAGCCAAAAGAGGAAAGAGTGGTTGAGAGTATCCAATGCTGCAGAGAAATCATGAAGAATGAAAACTGAGAAAATACAGATTTAGTAATGAGGACATCACTGGTAACTTTGAAGTGAGAAATTACAGTTAAGTGAAGAATCTGGGATAATGAGAAGACTGAGGATCTGGTAAACAGGAGGGATTACGATGGTGCCCATGATGGAAATTGGTTAGTTCAGAATGCAATTGTATACCCTCCATACCTGCTCCTGCTTAGCTACTTATTCCCACTGAAAAATGAAAGGTGTTGGGAGGGACTTACTTACTTATAGGCTACTACCATAAAACATCAGTGAAGATTGGAGGACAGGTATAGGGAGGCTCGGAATGGAGTATGGGTTTTGCCTCTGCAGCTGCTGTGGCCATGTGCCCGAGTCAGGTTAAGTTCTAATCTTCTGAGGGTCCCCTGACCAAGGCATTCACCGGGAGGCCATTGGTGAAAGCGGATGGAGTAGTAGAGTATTGAAAGAGTGGAGTAGTTGTGTTAGTGACAAACCTACAATTAGCCATAATTTGGAGGTGGGGGTGGAGTGGGAATGGGGTGTGACCCTTCTTCCTAACCTCTGATGAGGAAACAAGCCTGAAGAAGGGGAGTGACTTGCTGAACACATCAGAGTTAAAAAGTTGTAGAGCTGGGGTCATGACTTCTGGCTTCACACCCAATGCTCTCTGTTGGTGAAAAGAGTTTCTTTGCTTTTCAGTAACATGGTATAATGGGCACAACACTGAATTTTACAGCTAGGAAGATCCGAATGGGGATATGACACTTATCATCAGGATGACCCTGCAAATGTCACTTAGCATCTTCAAGTCTCAGTTTCCTCATATGTAAAATGAGAATAGTAAAAACAGTGACACCCACCCCACAGGGTTGTTTTGGGACTTTATTGTAATAATGTTTGTAATGTGCTTTGAAAACTTGAAAGTTCTATACAGGGTGTTCTACATGCACTTTTCAATTCTGAGAGCTTCAAACTCAGCTATTAGTCTTCTGTAGATCATTTCTAAGGTCCATTTCAGATCAGAAATTTGATCATTCTACTTTTAGGGCATCCAGCTTAAAACAGTGTTCAATAGAAAGAGAAGAAGGATCGAGGAGAAGAAAACTTGCATGTGGACACAGAGCTTTTCCAATCTAAGCCGTCCTTGGCGCGTGAATGTTCTCTGTAGCATACCCCTCCCCCACCCCGCAGATGGCACTCCAATCCCTGTGTGAAGATTTGCAGCAAGTGATAGGGAGTCGTTACTTCCCAAGACTGTCTGTTCCATTGTTTGACAGTTCCACTAGAAGATTCTCTTGATATTGAGCTGAAGTCTATCTCCCTGTCTCCCTAATCCATGTTTCTTAGTCCCACCCTAACTATATAGATTGAATCCAATTCCATTTCCCCATGAAGGTCTTTAAATTACTTGAAGCCTTAAGCATCTGGTTTATGCAATGGATCTTGGCTGAATGGTGGTTGTTGTTGAGTTGTTCTAGTTGTGTCTGACTCTTCATGAGCCCATTTTGAGGTTTTCTTGGCAAAGATGGTGGAGCTGTTGCTTTGCCATTTCCTTCTTGTAATGGGAATGGGAATTTAAAGAGCTTTCCTGCCCCTTAATAAATCCGGGTGAATTTGAGGACCTTGCCTGATTTGAAAATATACTCTTCCCCCTAATAGGCTGAATGTAGTCATAAGGAGCCTTCTGTAGGAGGAATTTGCTGAGGGGTGGAACAGAACTCACAGGAGAAGCTTGCTTAGGAGAGGCTTGTTTTCCAGGAAGGCACAACTTTTGTTATTTTGTAGTCAAGTGGGTCATGAGGGTTGTGGTGTTCTCTGACCCTGGAGAAGGAAATATATACCTCTAAGGCAAGGTTTTGCTTTGGGGCTTATTTTGGGAAGAAATGGGTGATTTGAGCTGATGAGACTCTGGGTAGCTATTGAACCCCTGGCTTTTAAAAACCCAGATGTTGGTGCTTTTTTCTCTGATAGCTAACTGTATGTATATGATGGTCAGACAGCTGGAAGCCCTGTTTGTTGAATTGTGTTATTTTCTCTGTCGGTATTCATTTTCTGCTTGTAACTTATGTTTGTTTTCTCTGAAGTTCAGGGTACTGACTTTTTCCCCTAAACTAGGTAAATGATACACGTTTGATTAAAGTAATACTGTTAACCCCTTTTGAGTTGCTTTCCTTTGCAAAAGCAGATCAAAGAACTTGTGCTATCAGCCATCCTGGGTATGCTAGCATGCTTGCTTATAAAATTCTGTAGCTCATTTTACAAATGAGAAACTGAGGTAAACAGGATTAAATGATTTATCCAGGGTCATACAGCTAGTAAGTGTCTGAGGTCAGATATGAACATAGAAAGATGAGTCTTCCTGACTCCAGGTCCAGCACTCCATATACTGTACCACTTCTTTAGAGCTCTAGACATGGAGTCAAGAAGACCTGAGTTTGAATCTTCCATCAGACACTTACTAGCCTTGTGACCCCGGGCAAGTCACTTAACCTCTGTCTGCCTCAATTTCCTGAACCAGAAGATAATAATAGCACTTACCTCACAGGGTTATTATGAGGATAAAATGAGATTATATTTATGGAGTGCTTTGAAAACCTGAAATCTCTACATAAATATTACCTATTACCATTATTCAAATTCCCCCCAGATCTCCTTTTGAGTCTGCATATTCCCAGGCACTTTATTCAGCTTTCTACTGACATGTTTTTGAGTGCCCTCACAATGCTGGCTTCTGCACTATGGGATCATTTAATAATTGATGAAATTCATTAAATGTTTATGGAGTACTTACTATGAGTTAGGCATTCTTATAAGCATTTGGAATATAAAAAATAAAAACTAAGTAATCCCTGCCCTCAAATACTTTATATTTTATTAGATTAGAAGGAATGATATGAAATTTTGACAAAAAGAAGAAATTTCAGAGTTCAAGATAACAGAGGTAGAACAATTATGAATGAAGGTGGGATCTCAGGTTTGATGGTCCATGGGCATCGCTGAGATGGAGTGAATGTATAAGTCACTAAAGTTTAGGAGGCTGATGCACTGAGTAGGCTTGATTTCTTTGGGGGTCCAATGACTTATTTATTTATATTTTCTATATATCTATGACTATGTCCTTATTTGTGTCCATAACGTATAGCATATAATTATATATTGTTTAGTGAAATCCCCAAGTGTGAATGCATGGATCATGGTGGAGAGAAAGACTGCGAATCAGGAATAGGTCCTTGAAAAAGGAAGTCTTATAGAAAAAAAAAAGATTTGAAGATATGGTAGTGGTATTTCTGGTGTCAAAGAACATAAGAAGGAAGACATCTGCATCCAAAGGAAGAGCTGATAAATAGAATTGTGTATTGAATTATTTTATATGTATGTGTGTATATATTTGTATATACATATATGTACATGTACACACATTTGTATCTAATGGTAGCCATCTTTAGGGTGGGAGGAAGGGAAGAAAGAAGGGAAAAAAAGAAATTTACATGATACCTGTATATATTTAAAAGAAATATCAAGCTGTACATCACTGATTTGCAGTTTCATGTGAAATCATCTTTTAAAAACATATATTATGTTGTAGAAATGCTTGTTTTATTCCATATATTAAAAGTGAAACAAAGATAATTTTAAAAAGAAAAGAAAAAAGGATCTGGATAGGGTCATATAGATGAATCAAATGAAAGGATTGAATTGAGGGGAGGTAATATAGAGATGCTGTCAGAGAGTAAATCTGAAAGTGACTAGAAGCTAGATCAGGCTAAATCCTCCTTTTAGGCTGGTGCGTCCAGGAATATTAGAGAAGGAGTTGCCAGTACTGGAAAAGGTGAACAGTAATGTAGTCTGTCCTAGAGAGATGCAGGTTTGTGTGACCTTCTGATGATAGAAAGAACATGAGATGGGGAGATCTAAAGTGAAGTGAGGTGTGAATAAATCTGGGGCAGCAGAGAGCATGGTAGAATGAAGGACAGAGGAAGATATATACTGAGAAAAAGGAGAGTTGAGGTGGGTAGGATTTCAAGTGTGTGGGGGGAGTATAGGAAAAGAACCAGAAAGATAGAAGCAACTATTTGTGCCTCAGACAATTACCAGGTAATGTGACCCTGAGCAATTACTTCATCTTTCTCCCCGCCTCCCAGGGCTGTCCTGAGAAAACACTCTTGTAAAGTTTGAAGTGCTACGTAAGTGTGAGTCATTCTTGTTGCTGCTGCTGCTGCTGTTCTTGGGTGAACCAGGTGTAGGAGCGGCCAAGGTCAGCCTGATTCATATTTGGGGCCATCATGCCAAGAAGGCAGGAAATGAAAACATCCAGAGGGTATCCCTAATGGGCATCAAGTGCTTATCTCCCAATATTGAAACCCCAGAAATCATGGGCTTTTTGGTCCCTTTGGCACCCTAACACACAAGAACTCCATTGGATCCACTTAGGATTGCTGATAGATTGAGCAATGAAACAACACCTTCTATATATCAGGTAACATGGCAGGTACTGGGGATCTAAAGATGAATGAAACAAAACCTGCTTAAAAGGAATTTACATTAGAATACATAAATAGCTAATAAGGATACTTAGAAGGGTTGACAGAACAAATATAAAAGGAATAAATACAAAGTAGTTTGAGAGGGTGGCCATCAGCACTCAGGGGAATCAGAAATGGCTACATGCAGAAGATGGTAGCTGAGCTGCCTCTTTAAGGAAGAAAAGGACTCTGTAGGTGCAGAGTCAAGATGGCAGAGTGGAAACAGGACTTCATCAGGGCTCCCATTCCCACCTCCTCCAATTCATGTAAAAAATGACTCTAAACAAACTTAGGAGCTACAAAACCCATAAAATGACAGAGGGTAATTTCCCACTGAAGACAGCCTGGCAGGCCTGCAGGAAGGGGCCAGCATAGCACTCTGGGACCTGAACCCAGCCTCACATGAGCTGGAGGTTTTAGCCTCAGGGCAGTCACAAGCAGCCACCAGCTGGAGGGACTTCATATCACCAGCAGCTGTGGTGGTTTCCAGAATGATAAAATCATACATGCTAAGGACAAAGTGAGAGGTCAGTGCAGTGTGGAATTTGGGAACAGGGAGTTTGAGAGTGTGGTGCGGCCTTTAGCCCCTGGAGGGAGAAGCAGCTGAGGCACCATGGCTGTGCAGCTGCTGCCATGTGACTGCTTCAGAGCTCCTGGCCTTCAAATTATAGGGGAACCAAGGGACCATCCTGAGGGGTAATCGCTCTTGCTTTAACCTGCTTGGATCTGGATTGTAGTCTAGAGTGGAGGTCCTGGGGTGCGTGTTCAGTATGCCAGAGTGTGTGGAGGCTACAGAGAAAGCACCCAACTAATAGCTCCAGCAGCTGCGAAATCCCCAGCAATTTGGGACAAAGCTCCCCTGTCTGGTAGCAGAATTCTACTGTGGCAAAAAGCTCAAAAATGAAGTAATTGAGTGGCAACATGAGCAAGCAAAGGAAGCAAAGCAAGCACAGAAATCCAACTTTACATTCCTATTTTGGGGACAAAAAGGATCAAAGCATGGAATAGGAAGACAGTGAAGTCAGAACTCCTGCACCAAAAGCTTCCAAGAAAAATATGAGCTGATTACAGGCCACAGAGGAGCTTAAAAAGGATTTTGAAAACCAAATAAGAGAAGTGGAGGTGAAATTGGGAAGAGAAATGAGAATGATGCACAAAAAAATATGAAATGAGACTCAACAACCTTACTGAAGAAAATTATACCTTAAAAATAGTCTAACTCAAATGGCAAAAGAGGCTCAAAAAAGCAATGAGAAGAATGCCTTAAAAAGCTGAATTTGCCTGATGGAAAAAGAATCTCAAAAGCTCACTGAAGAGAATCATTCCTTCAGAATTACATTGGAGGAAATGGAATCTAGTGACTTTATGAGAAATCAAGATACTATTAAACAAATCTAAAATGGAAAAAAAATAGAAGGCAATGTGAAATATCTCATTGGAAAAACCATTGACCTAGAGAATAGATCCAGTAGAGATAATTTAAAAATTATTGTACTACCTGACAGCCATAATCAAAAAAAGACCCCAGAAATCATCCTTCAAGGAATTCTCAAGGAAAATTACCCTGATGTTTTAGAACCAGAGGGTAAAATATAGGTTGAAAGAATCCACTCATCACCTCCTGAAAAAGATCCCAAGAAGAAAACTCCTAGGAATATTATAGCCAGGTTCCAGAGTTCCCAGATCAAGGAGAAAATATTACAAGCAGCCAGGAAGAAACAATTTGAATATTGTGGAAACACAATCAGGATAACACAGGATCTGGCAGCTTCTACACTGAGGCTTGGAATATGATATTCTGGAGGTCAAAGGAGCTGGGATTCAAACCAAGAATCACCTACCCAGCAAAACTGAGTATCATGTTTCAGGGGAAAATATGGTTATTCAATGGAATAGAGGACTTTCAAGCCTTCTTGATGAACAAAACAGAGTTGAATAGAAAATTTGACACTCAGATACAAGAAGCAAGAGAAGCATGAGAAGGTAAACAGGGAAAAGAAGAAAAGAAATCATAAGGAACTTATGAAAGTTGAACTATTTACATTCCTATATGGAAAAATGATAATTGTAACTTATGAAACTTTTCTCAGTATGAGAATAGTTGAAGGGAATAGAAATGTATAAGTATATATATGTATGTATGTATACATATACATGTCTATATAGGAGGGTATATGGGTGTATGAATACATATATAAGTGTGTGTATGTGTGTGTGTGTGTGTGTGTGTGTGTGTGTGTGTGTGTGTGCAGGTATACATAGACAGAGGCCACAGGACCAATTGAATAGGAAGGGATGATAATTAAAAGGTGAAATTAAGAGGTGAGAGAGGAATATAATGAGAGGAGATGGGAAGAGACAGAATGGGGTAAACTATCTCATATAGAAGAGGCAAGGGAAAACTGTTACAATGGAGGGAAAGAACAGGAAGGCAAAAGGGAATGAGTCAACCCTATTCTCACTGCATTTGGCTTAGGTTTGGAATGACATACACACTAAATAGGGTATCTCACCCTCCAGGAGAGTAGGGGGGAAGGGGATGAGAGGGGGATGATGGAAGAGAGGGCAGTCCAGGGGGGAGGGAAGTTGGAAGTACCCACTTTTGAAAAGGGACAGGATCAAAGTAGAGAATAGAACAAGTGTGGGGTGGGATAGGATGGAGGGAAATACAGTCAGTCTTTCACGATATATCCACTATGGAAATGCTTTGCATAGCTTCACATGTACAACCTATATTGAGTTCTTTATCTTCCCAGTAAGGGTGGTTGTCGAGGGAGGAAGGGAAAGAATCTGGAATTCAAAGTTTTAAAATCAAATGTTTAAAAATATGTATATTATTATTATTATTTTACATGTAACTGGGAAATATGATATACAGGCATTGGGGCATAGAGATCCACCGTGCCCTAATGGAAAATCGCAGGGGGGCTGGGGGAAGTTATGGGAAAGAGCAGATTGGGGGAGGGGATATTCAGCGGGATTGTGGTGGGTGGGGGAAAAATGGAGAGTAAATTTGTAACTCAAAATCTTGTGGAAATGAATGATGGAAACTAAAAAATAAAAGAGAGGGAGAGAGAGAAAAGAAAAGGACTCTGTAAGTCAGAGGTAAAGAGGAAGTACCTTCCAGGCATGTGCATATTAGTCTCCTTCTGCCCAGAAAATTCAGGATCATAGATCTAGAGCTGGAAGTGATCTCAAAGGCCATCTATTCCTAACCCCTCACTTTACAGATAAGGAAACTGAGGCCAAGGAAGGCTTACCTTGTATAGTTGGTGATCTTTCTTTGTCGCTAGGGCAACTATGTGATGCAGTGGATCGAGCACTGGGCTTAGAGACAGATAGACACATCTTCCTGAGTTCAAATCTGGCTTCAGACACTTACTAGCTTTGTGACTCTAGGTAAGTCACTTTACCCTATTCACCTCAATTTCTCATCTGTAAAATGAGCTGGAGAAGGAAACAGCAAGCCACTACCGTATCTTGATCAAGAAAACCCCAAATGGGGTCACAGAGTACTGGACATGACAGAAAGGACTGAACAATAACAACAATTAAATGAAGGTTTTAGAATAAAACAACAAAGCAGGGCTAGAAAGAGTCCAAATTTGGAGTTAGGGCTTCGCATTTAGATCCTCACTCTATACCTTGTTGAATGCCCAACATTGGTCCAGGTTCTTAACCTATCTGGTTCTCAATTTCTTTGACTATAAAATCAGGCTACCTCCTCATTTGATCATCTTGACTTCCTTTCTGGTGCTAAATGATGTTCCTTTGAAAATAGCATGTCAGAAGTGGTCTTTTTTTGAGGGGAGGGGCAGTATGGGGGGAAGGCAAATTGGGGTTAATTGACTTGCCCAATATCACACAGTTAAGTGTTAAGTGTCTGAGGCCAGCTTTGAAATCAGGTCAGCTGACTCCAGGGCTGGTTCTCTATTCACTGTGCCACCTAGTTGCCCTAAGAAGTGGTCTTAACAGCACAGGGGACAAGGCACCTATCTTCTCCCTTGTCTTGGAAACTGTTGGATCCGGATCACCTGAGGCTATATCATTTTTTGGTTGCTACATGATGCTGTTGAATCACACAGAGCTTGTAGTTCACTAAAATCCCAGAGACTTCCCAAGGGCCGGCACAATATTCCAAAGAAATCCCTCCCTCCCAAACCAGATGGCATCTGGGCAGCCTCCAGCTCAGTGCCGTGCAGTGAGGGGGAGTGAGAAGAGGAGAGGGTGGACTCTCCAAAGTCCAGAGGCCCTTGCAAAAGGCAGAAGGTTGGCATTTTCAGCTCAGCCATTTGCAAAGGATTCAGGAGAGAACCCAGAATTTTGCTGAGTTTCTCTATCTGTCAGAGTCTTCCAGGTTATTCCTGAGTGTAGGAAAATTCGCTTGGGAAAAATGATGCTGATTTTCAGACTGTCACAGTGTGAACCGCATTACCATGGAGTCCCATTAGACAATCTCCTTACAATTGTATTTATTTTCTCAGCACAACTAAGCCCGCAAGTATCATTTTAATTGAAAATTCTGTGGCAGAATGTAATGGAGTTTAGTTTTTGGCTTTTTTTTTTAAATCAGCTGTCAAAGGTTCATGTCTGGAGAAGCTGGTTCTGCTCCTGGACAACAACTAATAATATTGCTTAATATATGCAAATTTGGATGCAGCAGCTGGTAAAGCAGATTCCAGACCATGGAGCATATTTAACGTTTCTCAGATATAACCTTTGGCTTGCATGTTTTGCATTTTGTGTTTTTCTCTCAGAAATTCTGTTTAATTGCCTTTGAAAATGATCATTCCTCCTATGTGTTAGATAACTTTTGGGCAAGACACAACTTCCCTAGGCCTCAGTTTGTTCAGCTACAAAATGAAGGGACTTCTGAGGTCCTTTCTAGCATTAGATGTATGATCCTTTGATCCAATTTCCCATGAGATTCTGGGTGAACCTCAGTTTCCTTATGGACAAAATAAAGAGGTTGGGCTGCCACATCTCTAAGGGCCTTCTCTGGATCTAAATTTTATATTTTTCTTCTCCAATTCTTCCATGACATATAAACCTCATCTGCCACATACATGGTAAATAAGCTTTAGCCTTTGCTCGGATACATTCAGGGTCAGGAAACTCACTTAAAGGGTTATCTGGGTTATTGATATGATAAATGACCTAACCAGTGTCACACAGTCAGTTTTTCATGTTCCTTGTCTCCAAAATTGGCTTGTTGTTTGCTAGAAGACCCTACTACTCAGTGAACTTATTACCTAGACTATATCCATTGGACTTTTTTCAGTCCTCAATCTATTTGATCTTCCTGAAGCTTTTGACACTTTCAAGTAACCTCTGCTCTTGAATACTCTCCTTTCCGCTGGCTTCTCTAACTCTGATATGTCCTAACTCTCTTCCTATTTCTCAGTCTCTTTTTTCTGACCCATCATCTATATTCTTCTCTTACCCCAGTTAATCTTAGATGTGCCCCAAATTTCCATACTGGGCTCTCTTCTTATTCAACATTTTTTTCTCTTATTAATTCATTAGCTCCCATGCCTTTAATTATCATCTCTATGAAGATTACTTGCCAATCTGTATAGCCAATCCTGTTCTTTTTCCTGAGCTACAGGAATACAAAACAGTAGTCATGGACAACGGCCCACAGATTCCTAATGTCACAAAGTCAACAAGTCTAAAACAGACCTCATTATCCCTCCTTCACGCTTCCCTATTTCTGCTGATGGCATGACCGTCTTTCTAGGAACCCAGATTCGGGACCTCTGAATCATTCTTGAGTCTTCTTCCTCCCTCATTCCACGGAAACAATCAGTTACCATACTGTGCTTTTTTCACCTTCACAACGTTTTCCATATGTGTATTCTTAATTGGCATTATCGTTTCCAGTCTTTTTCTTCTCCATAATCTTTCACATAGGTATCAAAATAATCTTGCAAAAAGGGCAAGTTGACCATTTCGCTACACTGCTCAGGAAGTTTAAGTGGCTCAGTACTGTCTCTAAGATAAGATACAAACTCTCTTGTTTAGTATTTAAAGTCATTGACAATATGACTTCAGCTAAAAGGGCCTACTAGGGGTGCTCACTGGCCCTGAAGTCAGGAGGACCTGAGTTGAAATCCAGCCTCTGACCAGACACTTGACACACTTACCAGCTGCATGACCCTGGGCAAATCTCATAACCCCAATTGCCTCACCAGAACAAAAAAACAGCCTCTTTGCTGAGCTGAGTACATGGCATTCTAGCTCCCACCTCCATGACTTTGCAGACTGTCCACTATAGCTGGAAAAGTCTCCCTCTTTGCCTCTATACTCTTGGTTGGAATCCCAGGTTTTCTTCAAGACACATCTTAGGTTGCCATCAACTATATGAGGTATTTTCTGATCTCAGTTTTTTTTCTACCTATGCGAAATTTTTTGTTTCTTTTATCTATATTTGTATTTATATACATATATATCTGCATTGTATTTACATACATATATAAAACATAACATATTCATATAATAAACAACACAAACATATAAATGAGTATATATACATGCAAATATTTATGTACATATGAATATATACATATTTTATCTTTCTGTAGGATGAGTTCTTGATTGTCAGAAACTGTTTTATTATTATCTCCACATCCCCTATATCCAGCACAGCATTTAGCATACAAAAGGCATGTAATTAAATATCTGTTTCAAGCCTGATGCTCTCTGCTCTGTGTCCTGAGGTCCTTTCCCACTCTGAGAACCTATATTCCATGCTCTACCACTTCCTATCTTGTTACCTTTGGCAAATCCTATCTGCACTTTGAAATACATCATCCTTGTTTGCTTAATGAGGCTGGACCAGGCAGGTGATCTCCTAGATTTCTTTTAGATCAGTATCTATGATGCTGTGATAATGTGATTGGAAAGTCCTCCCAAGCTTTGGTATTCTGTGGGTCATGTTTTAATGTCCATTCTTTAACTGCCTTCAAGTTCTGACAGTCTTGAGTCTTTGAGTCAATTAGACTTGATTATTGCTAACTCAAATGGTCCAGAGCTGGTGTCTGAGGGAGGCAGTCTGTGTATTTGAACAGTACACCATACGTGAGGCATTCCAAAACAGGCACTAATCCCTTCCCATGCATAAGCCTTTTGATGTGTCCAAAGCCCTTTTCTATCCAGTGTTCTCATCTGATCCTTTCAAAATCCTGTGAAATAGGTCAGGCATCATTGTTCTCCTTTTCTATATAAGGATGCTAAGGCAAATGGAGGTTGCATTACTTATCATAGTTGACCCTTACATAACTCTTTGAGGTTTGCCAGATGCTTTGTGCACATTATCTCATTTGATCTTCCTAATGACCCTGTGAGGTAGGTGGCATTATTATCCCCATTTCATAGATGAGGCAACTGAGGTTAAGAGGGTAAATGACTAAGGGTGTCAGAGATGAGATTTGAATCCAGACCTCTTCTGACTCTAGATGTGGTGTTCATTTTATTGTGTCTTTCAAAGCCAGGATCTATGAATGACTTAGGACACAAATAAGGTTTTCTAAATTCCTAGTTCAGTGCTTTTTACTACTCAGAACTGCCTCTTTTAGACCATGTTGCATAGGATGGGTTTTGTTGCCATTAGTGGATTTCCACTTCAAGAAGTATATTCTTAGTTTTCTGGGCATTCCTTCTCATTCCTATTTTTCTCCCTGCCTCAAATCTCTCTCATCTCTAATCTATTCTTCACACAGCTGCCAAAGAGATTTTCTTAAAGCACAGGTCTCACCATATCACTGTCCTACTCAGTAAAGACCAGAAGTTGCCTATCACCATTCACATCAGACACAGGCTTCTCTGACTTTGAAAGTTGTTCCTTCACAGCCTGGCCCCAAACTCCCTCTAAGGGCTTGTTGTACATTATTCCCCCATATGTACTTTCCAGTCTAGCCAAACTGGCTTTTTTTGCAGTTCCGTACACGTGGAACTCCATCCCCATCTTTGTGCCTTTGCAAAGGCCACACCTCTTTGCTTGGAATGCACCACTGATTAAAAGGTCTAGTCTTGTTCAAAGCTTAGTGCAAGCACCATCTTCTATG
Source organism: Petaurus breviceps papuanus (assembly GCF_028583685.1). Taxonomy (NCBI): domain Eukaryota; kingdom Metazoa; phylum Chordata; class Mammalia; order Diprotodontia; family Petauridae; genus Petaurus; species Petaurus breviceps. The sequence goes on from NW_027186372.1 coordinate 3,752,689, forward strand.
GAGGCTTTCCCCAATCCCCCCCCCCCAGCTGATAGTGTCTCAGCCTCAAAACAGGTACTTATTTTGTGCATATTTCTTTGTGCACATTACTTCGCATTGTAGAATGTGTGGTGCTTGAAAGGCACTATATCTCTAGCACCTAGCACATAGTAGGTGCTTAATAAATTCTTGTTGATTGATTGCTTGATTTCTAAGGAGGAGACACAGTTAGTGGGATAGTCCATCATCAGTGGCTGTAAAGATCTTTGGAATTAAAGCTAGAAAGAACCCTGAAGATCTTTTAGTCCAATCTCTCATTTTACGGGCGAGGATACTAAAGCTCAAGATATTAAGCAACTTGGCCAAGGTCAGCCATGTAGCAAATGACAGAATCAGGATTAAAACACAGGTACTCTGACTCCAAAGTGAGTGTTCTTTCGCCTACACTAGGCTAGACTTATCCTATCCTGGTGACCACAGTATTGTACCATTTGCAACCTCAGAGTTGGAGGAGTGACACACAAGGACATCTACTAATACAAGTGCATGGTCCCCTCATTTGAGCTCCAATCCATACCCAGAGCTTCTGAATCATGGCATCTAGAAATGTATGTCTTGGTAAGTTGTTATTCTGTTGTGTGTCTCAGTCATGACCTACTCTTTGTGACCTCATTTGGGGTTTTCTTGGCAAGGATACTGGAGTAGTTTGCCATTTCTTTCTCCATCTCATTTTACAGATGAGGAAACAGAATTAAGCAACTTATCCAGTGTCACACAACTAGTAAGTGTCTGAGGCCAGATTTGAACTCAAGTCCTCCTGACTCCAGGCTGCTCTATACACTATGCCATCTAGCTGCTGCATTGGTAAAGGACCATGCAAAACCCAGGAAGACCAGAGGGTATACCCTGGAGAAGCTCAGGAAATATCCTCACCACTGCTTCCTTCTTCTTCCCTTAGCCTGTCTCTATATAGACAGATCCAATCAGAACAGTACGTTATAGCTCATTCTCCCAAACATACCCTTAGGATAGCTACTCAGAACAAACATCACTCAGAGCTATAACATGCATGAGGTTAAGTAAAGAACTTGCCCCAGGTCTTTAAACCTTAGGGGCACAGAAAATCGATATAAAACGTTTCTCCTACACCAATCCTGCGATGCCACTAAGATGAGGTACGATTTGATGTTCTTGCCTCAGGTGCAAAATTAGCCAGTTAAGATGCATGCATGGCCTTTCACAATTTGTCCTCAACTTACCTTTCTAAATGTTTTATATGTAATACTATACCACTTTCTTCACTTTCAGCCAAACTGGTCTTCTTGCTATTTCTCCCACATGAAACTATATTTCTCATCCTTGGGCCTTTGCAGCTCCTGTTCCCCATGCCTGGAATGCAGGCCCTCTTCAAATTAATATTTGTTGGAAAACAAAAGAATATCTTGCTTCCTCCAAAATTCTGCTAAGTACCACCTTCTACGTGAAACTTCTCCCAGCTGCGTGTAGCCTACTTCTCCCTGCCTGCATCAAAAAAACAAACCAAAATACTCTTGTATTTTGTATAAATTTTGTGTATACTTTTGTCTCCCCCATTAGGATGAAAATTCCTTGAGGGCAAGGATATTTCATTGTATTTGATTAATAAATGTTAATCCATTGATTCACACATCAGAAATGAAGATTGGGCTACAGTGGAAAGGCTCTCACCAGAAAACTGACTGCCCCCAAAGAATTTTCCAGCACACCCAAGAGAGGGAGGGAAATCAGTACCAAACTGTTTCCCTGATCGTCTTCCTGTCAGACACCACGCCAGGGAGAACACAGAGCAACTCACCTATTCCAGGTAAACTTCTGGTGAAGTCTAGACAATGTTACCCAACCCTGAAAGCCTCTTTTGCTTTCCAAACAACAAATCTACCTAAAACCAGTGAGGCAGCCATGGGGCTCCTGACAGGCCAATTCTCCACCCCAGTGGATAATGGACTTTCCTTCTCTTTTGTGTCCCCCAGGCAATGATACCTCCCATGTCTCCAGGGTGGTGACCGGTGTATTTCAGGTAGTCTCCATGGGTCTTCTCTAATTATAATAGTAACTGATGTTTATGCAGTTATCCCTTCCACATTATGACTTTACCCATTGTGGTTTCTGATATATTTTGAGGGGACATAAGAAATTAAATGAGAATTTTCGGGGAGTTTTGCAGAAGCTGCAGATGACACCTGAAGGCCAGCAGATGACACAGAAGTTTAAAAACTCAGAAATGCACAAACTCTATGTATAGTATTGTATGACATCAACACATTTCATCTTTTAATACCATAACAATTCAGACTTCTTCTCTGGTATGAAAAACCAAGGGTTTTTACGTGAATTTTCCAGATCACAGGGTGCCACACTCTTAGCCTCTGTGATGTGGAAGGGATAACCGTATAGAGCTTTAAAGTTTGTAAAGGAATTTACACAGGGCCATCCTGTGAGTGGGTACTACAGGTACCATTATTCCTGTTGAGAACATAGGCTTCAGAGAAGTGATTGAATTGTCCAAGAGCATGTAACTAGATAGTGCTAGACAGGATTTGTTCACAGGTCTTTCTGACTCCAAGTACAACACTGTATCTGTAAAGTAATACTACCTAATACTCATAATCATAGTATATTAGAACGAGAAGGTACCTTAGAATTAAAATGAAAGGTCAACCTGCCATATTTACCATTAAGAAAAGTGAGGCTAAGAAGGAAACCCAGCATCGTAAAGCTGGTAAGTGGCAGAGCCAGGATTCAGACTTGTTTTTTACTCTCCAAAGCTAGTACTCTTTATTTTTGGAGTAAATTAATTTATTTTAAACTTAAATATAGAATAAGAAAAGAAAAAGAAACATATCATAGACTTAAATACTAAAATACAAAAGAAAAAAAGCATTTTCATGTGCACAACAGAATGTGAGAAGATTCAAAATATATATCAAAGAATTTCCATTTCAAGAAAGCCTACATAATAAATACTACATATTATGTTCGGAGCTGTCCATCTCTGCTTCCTTGTAAGTTTTCTTTTGTTTTCTGCTGTGCAATTTTTACTTTGTTCTTTTTTCTCCCTTCCCACCTTGCTCCTCCCCCGAAGCTAAAATTAAGTGTGTACATACATACACATGTACAGCTACATATATACATACATGCATATATACCTGCATATAGTTAGATATCTATCATCATACTCACATGTAGACATGCACATTCATATGCATCTATGTAAGACCATACTATATTTATTTGTCCTCTATTTCTCTGAAGGTGGATAACATTTCCTTCATAAGTTTGAGTCTTTCCATATTTTTCTAAGTCCACTGACTCATCATTTCCTATGCCACAGTAATATCCCAACCTTATACTGTCTGGCTATTTTAGATAGCCTAAAGCAATATTGATTAATGTGACTGACATATAGCATAGCTACCCCATTTTCTCTTTTGATTAAATCTATTTTAACTTTAACTTTGTCTGTGATCATGATCACTACCCCTTTTTTTTCCTAGTAAATTCTGTTCCTAATCTTTATTTTATGTTTGTGCATAATCGCTTATTTCCTCTCCCTCCTGACTCCTCTATTTTACTTCTACAGGGCATCTTACCCTCACTTAACCTAGCCCTGCCCCCAAAGATCCTGCCCTTGTCCTCCCCCCAAAGCTAGTATTCTTTATTCTATCCTATCCTCATCAAGACAATTATGAAAGGAAGTTGAAAACATCTTTAGCCTGCTTTCTTGGTGAGGATAGAATGAGGTCTGTTTGTTTAGAGCCCTTGCCTCCTCCAAAAACCTTGCCACTGACTCTCCCCTAAAGGCACCTCTGCCCCCTCCCCTCCTTTGCAATGTCCCCTTTCTGCCATTTTGAAGGGAATTGATTGACTAGGAGGCTCATTTTCCATTTGCTCTTCTATTAAGCAGCCAGTAAAATGGATTGGTCTATTTCTCTATTGCTGGCTGCTGGATCACTGCTGCTCTCTGTGTGGGAGCTGACCTCTACCCTGCCAGTGCCCCAGCATCCCTCTGCTCTTAACCTATCTGGGAGGGAAAGGCCAGCCAGATGAAGGATCCTGGCAGGTCTGGAGGCAACTGCCATTTCCTTGGTATATTAAATTCTGTCACAACAAAGGGATGTGACAGGGTGAAGCACTGGGAAGCAAGCATGGCAAATATCTTTTTAATAGAAAAGTGGGACTGTGGGTAAAGAAGCAATGCTACTCAGGAAGAGTCATGGAACACTGTTAGTGGAAAGGACTTTAGTGATCTCAATCCCTTAGTTTAATAGACAATGGAAGAGGAGGTCAAGAGAGGAGACTCCCAGGATGGCATGTCTCCATATGGAAAGGGCCTCAGGAATCATCTTGTTCAACCCCCTTATTTCACAAATGAGGTAACTAGGTCCTAGAGATGTAAAGAGACTTACCCAATGTAAATCAGCTAGGAAGTGGCAGACCCCTGCAGAATTAAAACCCAGGTGGTCTGACTCCAAATCTAGGGCTCTTTCTACCACTCAGCATTTAGGAAGATTATCCAAAGAGCCCAGTTTTCTTTTCAAAAGTTCAAGTGTCCTTGGTATAATTGTCTTCAGCCAAATACTCATCTTCAAAGAGGACTCTTTAATCTTAGAATAAGATTGATTTCAGAGATAAGATTCTAAATCTGTTACTTTTTTCCCTAATGGATTTAAGAAAAATAAATCTATTTTGCAAATTGGCAAACCAAGGTAAAGGGTAAAGGGGTATCTAAATGTTTATGTAGTTATTCGTATTTCGTTTTGCCAAATTCTGTGGGATTGTGGGTTTTAGAACTAGAAGGGGTCTTCAAAATTATCTAATTCAATCCCTCATTTCTTTTTTCCTTAGATTTCTTTGGGTACTCTGGAATCCCTGTTCCATTGATAACAAAAGCTTTCCTCCTTTTTATACTTGTGTCCTCTTTTGCAACCCTACACCCCTGAGCAAAATACTTTGCATGTATTTAGTCTTTACTTATTTTTTATTTTTTTTTTAAAGCAATTGGGGTTAAGTAACTTGCTCAAGGTTACACGGCCAGTTATTTCTGGGTGTGGTGCTAAGTATCTGAGCCCAGATTTGATCCCCAGGTCATCCTGACACTGGAGCCGGTGCTCTTACTCACTGTGCTACCTGGCCGCCTCTTAGTCTTTACTTATATCCGTAAATATTATCCTATTCCCCATCCTGCTTTCTGCCTCCTCCCACCCCACCCCAAATACAAACTTCTGAGGCTAGAGAC
>NW_027186372.1:3757952-3897794 GCF_028583685.1 Petaurus breviceps papuanus
GTCTAGGTAGTAAGTTTCTCAAGCAAGTAAGTTCAAGCAGATACTGTTACATTTTGCATTTATATCCTCAGCCCTTATCACAGTATCTGGCACATAGCAGGTTGAATTAAATGAAAGGGAATGAATTGAACCTTCTTATTTTACAGCAGAGATCATTCATAAGATGAGAAGGGGGAAAGCACTTGCCCAAAGTCTCATGGAACAGAATCCACATTAGAACCCTCCTCTTCTTCCTCCTAGTTCTGCTTGTCTAATTGGGGGACACATCACGGGGGAGAGCAGTCTGGGGTTGCTAGCCTTAGATTCTGCAGTCTCTATTATTATGGGAGAGTAATACCCAAAAAGGAAAAATAGCATTCTATTTTAGCCATCTTGCCACTTTCAGACCTCTGACCTGTAAGAAAAGTTGCTGACATTAATCCTGCACCTTTGACTCTCAAAGCCCTTTCATTTTTCTTACCAGGCAGCTGGCATGCTACTATGGAAAGAGGTCTGTACTTGGAAAAAGAAGGCCTGTGTTCAAGCTTTAGCTTTGCTACTTTGAAGCTTTCAAGCCTTCCACAAATCACTGAATCTCACTTAGTTTCAGTTTTTTTTTTTTAATTTGTAAGCTCGGGATAGGGAAACTAGGTGGCACAGTAGATAGAGTGCTAGGCCTATAATCAGAAAGACCCATCTTCATGACTTCAAATCTGACCTCAGACATTTACTAGCTGTGTGACCCTGGGCAAGTCACTTAACTCTGCCTCAGATTTCTCATCTGTAAAATGAGCTGGAGAAGGAAATGGCAGATCACCCTTCGCCAAGAAAATGCAAATGGGGTTACAAAGAGTCAGATGTGACTGAAAAATTAAAGAACTTTGTTAAACTTTAGGTGCAACTAAGATAGCATGAATTCTGTTCTCATTCACCCCTTATAAAAGTCCTGTGACATAGGGACAGCAGGCATTATTGTATAATATGACAGATGAAAAGGAGTCCCAGAGACTAAAAGTGCCTTCTTCAAGGTCACATGTGATTTATGGAATAGAAGAAGACTAGAACCGGGGTTTTTTCTTCCTCAGCCCAGTCCTCCTTTCCAGAGTGAATCGTTTAGTCCAAGTATGTCATAGCGGCAAGAATGCTGGATTTTCAGTCAGAAATTCTGAGGCTACTCCTTCCTTCCTAGGTTATTGTGGGAAAGTCACCTCATATCCACATGGTACAATAAAAAGGGTTTGGAACTTTTTTGTAATAGATTCTGAATCCAAATGGCACTTCTGCCATTTACTACATGTATAACTTTATACCTATCAATCGGTTACCATTTCTGAGTCTCAGTTTCTTTATCTGTAAAATGAAGGAATTGGACTACATGACCTCCGAGGTCATATAATCTATACTTAGAGATATGCTCCAATGATCTCTGGGCCTCTGTTTTCTTGTCAAGAGAATTAGATTTGGTTATTTTTAATGTCCTTTCTATGTAACCTTCTGTGTTCTATGTTCCAAGGTATCTTCCAGCTCTAAATCTTGGGATTCTAAGATCTGATCTCACTATGTGTGTAGGAACCCAGTCAAAGACCCCACCAGGGGAATGTGTGAGAATCTTCAAAGGTTACCTGATTAGCAAACTTTAGAGCAGAAGAATGGAGTTGGGGCTGTTTTATACAAGAGGCTGAGAACTCGGTGATGAAATGATCCCCTTTGCAAAGCTCTTCCTGATCTCTAGTTATTGCAAATTGTGGGGAAAATTAAATCAGCAGTGGAATGATTTGCTTCTTCCAACTTCCACATGCCTTTTGCTTGAGTAGTGAAGCCAAGCTTGTCACAGACATCAAAGCAGCAGTCTGCCGACAGTCAGAGATAAAGTTGTTCCAAAAGAAAGCGGAATCGTAGAGAAACTTGAAAACTGGTTAGATCTCTGTGATGTATAACGAAGCCTGATTTTTTACCTTTGCTACTGTCTCTGAGACCTCAAGCAAGTTACTTAACCTCTCCTGGTACCTCATCTGTGAAATGGAAGAGGTGAACTAGTTGATGTTTAGGATTCCTTTCAGCTCAAAATCCTATGATCTCTCTGTTGTTCAGTGAATATTAGCCAGCTAGCAGAGAATTGGACTCTAGTTAGGGATGTCCTGGTAAATGTTTAACAACCAGCTTTCTGAAAATGAAAGACCCACTTTCTAACTACATTATTAATACTTTTGTCATCACTTTCTTAAGTTAACAATCAACAAAACAATAAATCAAGTCCTATTTTGTGGTGTTTGCTTATTTTTGATGTGTAAGAGGTCACACTGAACATTTATGAATCAACTCTCCCAGTTTGAGCTGGTTCTAATGTAGCCCTGACTCTAGAAATAAAAGTAGGGATTTTGTACCAATGGTTTTTGAGTGGCTTGTAGACTCAACATGACTCATCAGTGTGATGTGATAGTCAAAAGTATTAATTATATTCTAAGTCGAAATGACAGTAACATAGTGTCTAGAATAAAGAAGATAATATTTCTGCAAAATTCTACCATGATCTGGACTGTCTTAATTGGTTCTAGGCAAATATTTTAGAAAAACAGAGATGATCTAGGTAGGGTATGTCCAGAATAGAGATCAGAATGGTGGGAGGTTGAGAAAGCATGTCAAATAATGATAATTTTGATGTTTTAAGGGCCTAGAAGTGTCAAGTCTAGAGAAAAGAAAGTTTCCTGGAGATAAATAGGATGGCTATCTCTAAGTAAATAAAGAGGTATCAAGTGAAAGGATTGGACTTACTTTGCTTGCTCCCAAACAAAGGGTTTAATGGAGGGAAAGCTTCCTACTAGTTAGGGCTGTCCAAAAATGCAACGGGCCACTTCAGGAGGGAACAGATTCCTCTCTATCTATCAGCCATCAATAAGTAGAAGTTATATGACCACTTGTATGGTAATTTAAAAGGTGCATCTCAGTCTAGAGCAGATTGAACTGTGTGGCTTCCATGATCCTTTTTCTATTCTGAATCTGTAATTACAGGAGATTTAAGAAGCATGTAACAGGGGGCAGTTAGGTGGCACAGTGGGTGAAGTGCCAGCCTCAGAGTCAGGAGGACCCAAGTTCGGTTCCAGCCTCAGACACTTAACACCCACACAAAACAACTAGACGTGTAACCTTGGGCAAGTTACTTAACCCCAATTCCCCTCCAAAAAGTAAAGGAAAAAAAAAAGTATGTAACAATAGGAAAGTGGCTCTTACATGGCATCCAAATCTCCCCATCAGGGCAGTGTACCCATATACCCTTTGCAGTTCTGTTCTTGTAGGACCATGAGGGAACCAGAGTGATAAAGACAGATTTGTCTGCTCAATATTCTTGGTATCATAAGGTCAAAAGATTTTAAAGCTTAGAAGTTATTTACACTAAAAATTTTAAATTATTGTTTTACAGATGAGAAAACAGAAATGAAAAGATTCACCAAAGGTCACAGAGCTAGTAAATATCTCACCAAGGGCAAAACCTATTTTATGGGAAAACAAAGATCCATTGACTCCCTGAAAGATCCCTGTTTCTATTGTGACACTGTGGAGTTATGGAGAAACTGACTTTGGTCATTCACTAACTGGAATCAGTTATTGTAGTTAGTGGCAGCTTGGGTGGGTGGCATGGTGTGTTGGAAAGATGACTAGATTAGAAGCCCAGGGTTTGAGTCCTTATTTTGTGAAGTGGGCAAATAATACTCCCTCCTTGGATCTTGGTTTCCATAGCTGTAAGTTGGCAGAGCTGGCTTCAAACATCAAGTTCCCTTCCATCCCAGTAAGCCCATGGACAAAAGAAGATTTCCTTGTTTCCTCAAGGTTAATTCTAGCTTTTTTTCAGCTGAAACTCTGTCAAGTGCCTTGGAGGGCTGAAGGTAGGCAGCCACACCTAGGAGCCCTCAGCACAGATTAAAATCAGTGCAACAGAGCTGGCCTTTTTGCTGATACAATAGCGGATGAAGTAAATGTAACCTGACTGGATCCTGAAGCCATAGCTGCCCCTGAAAATCAACATTTAGAGCTGAAGAAAACAGGACCTGAGTGTTAGCTGAATGCTTATCACAGGAAGGAAATTTGGGGGAAGTTTTGAGACAGGAAAGGAAAGATTGGCATGTCAGTAGGCACCATGTGGTTGGAGGACTCCAGGTGTTTGAAATTTCACAGCTGGGGGCAAAGTCTCTGTTCCTTGAAGATGGAGAACTTAGTCCTTGTACTGAAATGTTCTTCCTTTTCATCTGGTGGATCATCAGATGAGAATTTACATCTTCAAGGTAAGATGGTCGGGCCAAAAAGAATTTAAAGGAAGACATGTCCAGGGTGCCAATGAACAGTATTTCATGATCAATTCAAAGATTTCAAGGCAAAAAAAATGGTTGGGTCACTAAGAGGAATTAAACAGAAAACAGCTGATGGAAGCAGAACGGGAAGAAGGATGTAATAGGGAAGAGAACCGAGAGAAGAAATTACACTGCCAATTAAAGCAAAAGATAGGTTTACAAAAGACCAGAGATTTGGAGCTGGAAGGATCATAGATCATAGATTTTCATCTGGAAGAGACTTTAGCACCCCCCAAAAAATCAAACCTCCTCATTTTATAGATGAGAAAATGAGGAATCAATCAATAAACATTTATTAAGCTTCATCTATGTACCAGACATTGTGATTAACACAACTAAATGTCTGTGAGGTTTTTTTAACTCCTGTTTTCCTGACTCTAAGTGGAGTTGTTAGATCTTTTTTTCAGTTGTGTCTGACTCTTCATGGTCCCATTTTCTTGGCAAAGATGCTGGAGTGGTTTTCTGTTTTCTTCTTCAGTTCATTTTACAGATGTGAAAACTGAGGCAAACAGAGTTAAGTGACTTGCCCAGGGTCACACAGCTAGTTAGTGTCCAAGGCCAGATTTGAACTCAGGAAGAGGAATCTTCCTGACTCCAATCCCAGCACTCTATCCACTGAACCACATAACAGCCACCTAATTAGGGTATGCTATTCACTACTGCCTCTTGCCAGAGTCTGCAGTTACAATAATGCTATCTACAAAGAGGAGTCCCTAAAGGACACACAGGTAGTATACAGTGAAACTGGGGTTTGGATTCAAGTTTTCTGACTTAAGTTCTAGTGTTTTTTTCTTAAAATGAGGTATTATTTATAAAGTGCTTAGCACAGTGCCTGACACATAGTAGGTGCTTAATAAATGCTTCCTTCCTTCCTTCTTTCCTTCCCTTCCCTTCCCCACTCCACTCATTCTTCATGCCCTTTGTGCCATGCATTGACTGATTTCAGGTTAGGAAGATCATTAGAAAGTGTAACTTTTGAAGTGGGATTCAAATGAAGAAAAGGAGATATGGCAAGTATGAAGTGGGAGGGTGTTAAGGATGACATTGAATTTAAAAGGAAGTCACTGATGAAATATAAACAATGCTCTAGAGTAGGAATGGAGAAGCAGAGGGATGTGGTCAAAACCATGGAATGAGAACCTTCTTTTATCAGTCATGTTTTCCTTAGAGTTGGATGGGAGGAGAAGAAGCATGAGAGACATAGAGCTGAACCAGGGATTTATTTGGGGAGAGAGAGACAGAGAGAGAGAGAGACAGAGAGAGAGAGAGACAGAGAGAGAGAGACAGACAGAGAGAGAGAGAGACAGAGAGAGAGAGAGAGAGAGAGAGAGAGAGAGAGAGAGAGAGAGAGAGAGAGAGAGGGAGAGAGAGAGAGAGAGAGAGAGAGAGAGAGAGAGAGAGAGAGAGAGAGAGAGAGAGAGAGAGAGAGAGACAGAGAGAGAGACAGAGAGAGAGAGAGACAGAGAGAGAGAATAGATTATGGAGAAAAAAAACAGAATTTGTTGACAGCCTGAATGTGGGGACAAAATATAAAAAGTCTTAGGGTGATTGAGACTCTCCCTGTGAGTTTTAGAAAATGAGACTGTTTAAAACAACCTGAAAACGTAAGAAAATTTTCTTAGAGGCAAATTAGATTGAGGTGAAAGAAAAGTCATTTTCTCAATGGGGGGTGGGAGGAGGGGAAGAAGTTGTGATCACTTCAGTCAAATTCAGATCTTTTCTTTAGGAATACCATTCCCAAGGTATTCTCTGGAGGGTTTGTGGGTTTTATTTGTTTGATTTCAGTGTCCTGAAAAAATATGCACTATTCCACTTTGCTTTGGCTATGTAGATTACCCACACTCCTCTTGAAACCCCCCTCCTTCCTCTATTAGTTTGTCAGTATTAAGTAAAGAAATATCTGTGTGAACCCTAAAAAGTTATGTTATTTATATAAAATTTATATTTATAATTTATATATATAATTTATATATAATGTTATTTATATGAAAGTTATAATGATATTTAATACCTTTCCAGTCCTCATAGCCAAATATCATCATTGGCAATGCCAGGTGATCATAGAATCAAAGCATGTTAAAGATGAAGGGGACAATAGAACCCAAAATCTAGAATGCCTTGTCGTCTACTAACAACAATATTATACATCCTATCGAGTTCTAACAAAAAGCTACAATCTTAATGACAATAGCAGCTACCATCATATAGTACTTGATTTTCAAAGCACTGTTACAAATACTACCTCATTTTATCCTTATAACATTCCTGGGAGGTAGATGTTATTAACCCCATTTTACAGATGAGTTAATTGAAGCAGATAGAGATTAAATGCCTTGGCTAACATTTCACAGCCATGAAGTGTCTGCTGCTAGATATGAGGCATTCCTGACTCCATGTCTAGGTAACTCTGACAGTTAGTTGCTTACGTTTTCCTCTATGATTATCCTCAAACACAAAGCAGAAGATGCTAACCCTAGCTCTGAAATGAATGAAAGTTCTCAATTGTCTTTTGAATCACAGGTGTAACCTTGTCACTTCACAAACTCCAGTGGCATCCTTCTGTCCCCAGGATGAAATATAAACTCCTAAATTTTACTTTTAAAGCCTTTCTAACTTAGTTCATACATATTATATGTATGTATATGTGTGCATGCACATATATGTATGTATATACATACATACATGTATACACATACACATACACCTTTCAAATCTCAGAGTTTTATATTGCCTCGGTTTAAGTTCCACCTTGGATACACACTGATGCTATCACCCTGGGAAGGTTTCTTAACCTTTCTGTTGCTCTAGGCAGCTGAGACTATAATTGTAGAGAAGTTGCTGAGTTGGTTGGTTAGAGTGTGTTTTCTCACCCAGCAGTATATAGATATACCAATGATATCCCCATTCCAATCTCTACCTCCTAGTTGAGGCAGCTGGTGGTGCAAAGGATAAAGTGCTGAGATCAGGAGAACCCGAGTTCAATTCTGCTCTCTGATACTTACTTGCTGTGTGACTTTGGGCAAGTCACTTTTTTGGTCTCAGTTTCCTTACCTGTAAAATGTGAATTATAATAGCACCTATCTGGCAGCATTGTTATGAAGATCAAATGAGATTATCTTTGAAAATCATTTAGCATAGTGCCTATAATAAGAGCTAGGTACATGCTAATCTTCTCCTTCCCTCTCTTTATTCCTAGCCTATATTTACATATGGTGGTCAGAAAAAGGGAACTAGGACACTCTCAAGGTATTTCTGAAAAACTTTGGAACTGACTGTGTGACATGGGAGACACTGGCACAGGACTTCTCAGCACGGTGCGCCCACATCTGAGAAGCTGCTGTGCTCTAAGAACAAAGCAGAATTGAAGGAGCTCAAAAGAAACACAAGAGGTTCAAATTTAGAGAATCCACCCCAAATATTCACTTGGACTATCTGTGACCACCCAATAGTGCATTCCAAGCTCATATGGGTTTGATCAGTCAGAGTCGGACACACTGAAACGTGACTCTGACATTAGTGATGCCATTTTGGTCCTCTTTGAGAACAAAAGACTGTAACCAATCAACAATATATTTTTATATAGTCTCTGAAATAGAACTTCATTTCCTTGAGAACAAGGATGATTTCATTTTTGTCTTGGTATTCCCAGTATCTAAAACAATGTCTGGAACATAGCAGGTACTTAACAAATGTATGTAAAATGACTGAATCTAATAAGATTTCTGAGAGCTGATTTTACCATTTCTCATTATGGTATAACTCATTGCCTTTGTTCCAAGAAACACAATCTCCTGTATATTTGACTGTCTCCCAAATATCCACTTCCTCTCCTGACTCCTTGCCCCTTTTTGGCCTTCTTTCTTACTTTATTTTTTTTTTGACTGTATGAAGTTTTTCCAGACTAGCCTTCTTAGGCCTCAGCTATTCTGATCAATCCAATAAACCTCCCTATGCTATTTTCATCCTTCTTATCTTCTTGACTACTTTTTAGGTGTGTATATCTCTGCTGAGATGCCCAGTTTGGCAATGTAATGGGGAGAGTGGCAGTCAGGAGAAACCTAGGTTCAAATCTTCCCCCAATGCTAAGTGTATGACTATGGAATATAGGTCACTGACCTTTCAGGATAGCTGTGCACATCCTATAATATACTATATATGAGGGGCTTTCAAACCTTAAAGCATGATATAATTAGCACTTATTATTCATATATGTATATGTCCCTAATTTTATGTAGATTTAAACATTCATCTATTTATTGATTAATTTATCTATTCATTAGCTTATCTGTGTCTATCTATCTATCATCTATCTATCTATCCATCCATTCATCCATCCATCCATCAATCTATCTATCTGTCTGTCTATCTCTCTGTCTGTCTATTTCACTCTAGTTCCACAATTAGAGTAGAAACTCTTCAAGGCTAGACTATGTTTTTTTACAGAGTCCAGCTTTTAGCACAATGCCTGGCACATTGTTTTTGTTCCCTCATTCAGTTGTGTTCAACTCTTTAGAATCCTGTTAATCATAGCATGCCAATACTGTTCATGGGATTTTCCTGGGAAAGGTAGTGGAGTGGAGTGCCATTTCCTTCTCCAGTGTATTAATAAGGCAAACAGAGGTTAAGTGACAGGCCCTGGGTCACATGGCTAGTACATGTTTGAGGCCAGATTCAGACTCAGGTCCTCCTGACTCCAGACAGAGCGCTCTATCTATTGAACCACCTGGATGCCACCTGGCACATGGCAGACACTTATTAATTGATTGATTGGTTCATAGAGTAGAAAGAAAAGTCAGTAGATGTGGACTTGAATCCAGAGGAAACATGGAGTGGTTGATAGAATGCTGGATCTAGAGTCAAGATGACTAGGGTTCAGCTATCTCAAATACTTATGAGCAGTGTGACCCTAATCTAATCAGTTAACCTTTCCGTGCTTCAGTTTCCTTATCTGTAAAATGAGGGGGGTTGGACTAAATGACTTCTAAAATACTTTTCAGTTCTAGAGCTATGATCTTCTGAAGTGATCTGTGTATAGTCATGGACTTATTAAACATTAAAATGGAGACTGGAAATAGGAACTTGCTTTTTCTATTATACCATGATATCTCTACAAAACACAGTTCACATTTGCATAATGATTGTTCTTTGCAAAGGACTTCAAATGTAAAATCTTATTTAATTCTCATCCATTTCCCAGAAAACCATAATTAGCATGGGGTGAGTGGGTCTTTGGCCCAGGGTACTGACACGGAGGTAGGTGATGGCACATGTGGCTAATGTCCGTGTTCCGTGTTCCAAGGTTCCTTCCATCTCTAACAAAATGTATTCTCTGTTCAAAAGTCCTTTCTAATAACATCCTCTGTTCTAAGGTCCCTTCTAGATGTAAATCTTTATTATTGTTATTGTTGTTCAGTTATTTCAGCTGTGTTTAACTCTTTGTGACCACATTTCGGGTTTTCTTGGCAAAGATACTGGAGTGGTTTGCCATTTCCTTCTTTGGCTCATTTTATAGATGAGGAAGCTGAGGCAAATTGGGTTATGAGACTTGCCCAGGGTCACACAGTTAGTAAGTGTCTGAGGCCAGATTTTAACTCAAGAAGACAAATTTTCCTGATTCCAGGCCCAGCACACTATCCACTGTTATCACCTGGCTGCCCCAACTGTAAATCCTATGATCCAAAAATTCCGACAAGCCCCTTCTCCCTACACAATGCTGTCCCCTCCACCCCTACTCCTGTTCTGTGGTGCAAAAGTGCCAGAGAACTCCTATAGTTTGAGCAGACCGAATAGAAAGAGTAAATACTTACATACAAAGAAATCAAAGTCTGGAATAGGAGACCTTGTCTTCCAAACCGGACACCTTTTTCATCATGCAAGGGGTTACATTTAGCTCTGCAAGGAAAAAAATTCCCCTTTAAATACTTAACTTTTTAAATTTCAGCTTAGAATTACTCACAACAGCTTTTTGAATGACCTTGATAATGTATTCTGTATATTAACTACTCCATCTGTGAAAAAAAGAAGCAATAAAAAGAATCCTCCTTGAATTTTTTTAATTCTTTGCCCTGTTAGTATCTTCAGCATGCCCCTTCGTTCTTGTAATTGACATTTCTCTAAATAGCCACCACAGATTGATTGTGTTTCTTCCCCAAGTGAAAGTTTGAGTTCTCTCAGTAATCACTTCATTTCAACATAACAGAGATGGGTTTATGAACCTTGACTCTCACTTCATTTTTTTCTTTGCCTATATTTTGTTCATTTTGACAAAATCATTGCATTAATGCATATTCTTCTCCCCAGTGCACCAAATGGAAAGTTTTTTTCAGGACACAACGTGGTGAATGAAAGAATCCATATGCATTCATGCTTTGCAGGTAGATCGGATGTTCTTTTTTTGTGGGGAAGGTGAGACTATGTATGTCTTTATTTTATTTACTTTATTTTTTCATTCAATTTTATTTTATTAGCTCCAGATTCTCTACGTCTTCCTTCCCAGTCCTCCACTCATCAGGAAGGCAAGAAATGCAAAGCCCATTACAATTGTGAAATCATGCAAAAGAAAAAGAAAATCAGCATTAGCCATATTCTGGGTGGGGAAGTGGGGGAAGTAAAAGAAAGAAAGAAAAAAATAAATAAACTTCCATCTGCATCCTGAGTCCATCAATTCTCTATCTGGAGGTGGATAGCATTTTTCATTGTAGTGGGTCATTTTATGTATGTATGTATGTATGTATCTATTTATTATTTATTAAAGCAATTGGGGTTAAGTAACTTGCTCAAGGTTACACAGCCAGGTGTTTCTGGGTGGGTGCTAAGTATCTGAGCCTGGATTCGATCTCCAGGTCGTCCCAACACTGGAGCCGGTGCTCTTACTCGCTGTGCTACCTGGCCGTCCCAAGTGGGTCATTTTATTGATCAAGGTTATCAGATCTTTCACAGCTTATTATCTTTAAAATATTATTCTTATTGTGTAAACTGTTCTGGTTCAGCTCATCTCACTTTGCTTGCTGACTTTCATATAAGTCTTCGCAGGTCTTTCTGAAAACATTCCCTTCTTCACTTTTTTTACAGATCAATAGTATTCCATCATGTTTATATATTGTAATTTGTTCGGCTATTCCCCAGTTAATGAGCATCCCCTCAGTTTCTAATCCATTCCCACTACAAAAATAGCTGATATAAATTTTTTTGTACATATGGACCTTTTTCTTTCTCTTTTATGTGATCAGTTTAGGGTATAGACCTAGTACCGATATTGCTAAGTCAAAGGGTATGCAGAGTTTAATAGATTTGGGGGAATAGTTCCAAATAACTTTCCAGATTGGTTGCACTAATTCACAGTTCCATCAACAGTCTATTCATTTTCCCATTTTTTTTCACATTTTCTCAAACATTTGTTATTTTCCTTTTCTGTCATCTTAACCAATTTGATAGGTGTGAGGTAGTACCTCAGAGCTGTTTATATTTGGTGTTCTAAATACTATCCAAAAAGCTTCTGTTTGCTTCAAGTCAAATTTCACCTAACATTGATGGGGTATGGAGTTCCATAATTATGGTACAAACAAAGACCATACCTGGAAGCAAAGATGGTAATCCTTCATCATCTAGGGATGAACTTCAATCTCCATAATCTAACATTCAAAGCCCTCTGTGATCTGGTCCTAACCTACCCTTCTGACCTTATTGTATACAACTCCTTCATGTGGACCCTGCATGAAATAAGGAGATATTGCCTAAACATTCCTATACCTTCTCACAGTCACAGAATGCTAGTATTAGAAGGAATTTAAGGACTTCAGAATCCCAAACTGGAAGGACCTTCAGAAACCATCTAATTCAATGCCCCCCCCCCCTTTTTTCCATAAGAAACAAAATCTTAGAGAGGGAAAGTCATGAAATACTGATTCAGAGCAAATACTAAGATTCTCATTTAGACCTTTTGACTCTCAATTCAGTCTGGTCACATACACAATGCTTCTGTCATCCTCGGTGCCTTCTTCATCAAACAAAATCTAACTTCCACTTCAAGGCTTCACTCACATCTCACTTTTTCCATGACATCTTGGATAGTAGTTGAGTAGGACTTGTTTTTGGCACACTAATACACTGTTCATCATTCTGTGAATTGGTCAAACTATTCTAGATGTCACTTATGGAAGAAAAGTGACTAAATTGTCACTTTTGACCCAGTGTTCCTGACTAGAGGTGGCTATGTGGTGTAGTAGACAGAACACTGGGCCTAGATTCAGGAAGACCTGAGTTCAAATCTGGCCTCAGATGTTTACTGGATGTGTGCCCCTGGGCAAATCACTTAATCTCTTTCTGTTTCAGATAAAAATGAGGATAATAATGTCATTTGCCTCTCAGGGTTGTTGTGAGGATCAAATGAGATGATGATTGTAAAGCACATTGTCTAGCACATGGTAAGCACTTAAATGTTTAATTTGTTCCTGTTACTGAGAATATATTGCAAAGAGATTAGGCTAAGTATATATTCAAAATAGTGATATCAGCCTTTTTTGGGATAATTAAGAACAAAATGGGTACCCAACGTCTGGGAGAATGATTAAATAAAACTATGCTGCATGTATATAATGGAATATTCTTTTGCAATAAGAATTAAAGAATGTAAGGAATTTGGAGAAACTTGGGAAGAATTGAACTGATAAAGAATACATTTTTTACAAAATACACCTAATGACTCAGATACATACTGAAATGCATCTGTTATCTCATTGATTTGGAAATTCTTTCCAGTGAGAGAGATCACAAGCCATGCATGCTTTCCATCCCATAGGACTTTTGTCCATGACTTCTCATACATCCTCAATGGGAGGGTTCGCTAACTAGGCTGGAGGTCATCCTAATTTTGTCCTTATATCAAGCAGGTACCAGTAGAGTCCGGTGGACTTACACCTGCCATCTAACCCTCATACCATTTTTGATTCCTTCTTTTTGTGCAATTCCTTGATGACAACCTTTGCTCCTATTATTCTTTGACATTACCCATTGCTTTTATTTTAGCCTGAGTACCTGACTGAGAAGGAGGGAACTAGTAGGAATAAATATTGTATCTAATGTAAAATGTGGTCTTTGGAGTAGATTTTTTGTGGTTGTTGTTATTGTCAGAGTGGAGGGTTCAGTTTAAGGACGGAGGCAAAATAACATAAAGACAAAAATTATTGGTACAATATAGTAAAATATTGATGATGATGATAAAATGGTAAGGGAAATTGGTCTGTTATCTGAATTATCTCTGATTTAAAACTATTAATTTGTACTCTTTCTGGAGAAAGACTTTGCTAAGAGTTTTAACTCATGCCCTATTCCCATCATCATAAGTTTACAGTTAATAGAGTTATAATGTTCATGTTTTCATTATAGAAGCTCCACTTCTGTTAAGGTAAGGACTAGAAGTTATCTCATGTCAATCCCAGTTTTAAATCTCATGATTCTATGACAAGTATGACATGTCCAAAGGACACGGCATACATAGATAGAATGAATGCATTGTAAATATTGTGTGGGAAGTAAAAGTCGTGAGAGTTTTAGTGGTATGACATGACAGCTTTTTTTAAAAAAAAGGAAATTTGATCTCAAGCTGTATTAAGAGAAATATATTTTACAGAGTGAAGAAGATGATAGTCATACCACCCTTTGTCTTGGTTAGATCTCATCAGGAGTCTTATGTACAGGTCTGAGAGATGGTAAGGTAACTTCAGGTAATGTAGGAAATTCAGCTGAAGAAACTGATCATGTTAAACTTGTAGTTGAGAAAACTTAAGTGAGTAAAGCAGTGTGATAGGCACAGTGATAGGGCCAGGAGACATTCTAAATTCTTTCAGCCTAAGAGATAAAAAGATCCATCCTATAAGGATCAGAGGGAGCAGGCAGGTGGACAATGGATCATGGGCTGGAGTCAGGAAATCCCTGAGTTCAAATCCAGTCTCAGATATTTACTAGCTATGTGACCCAGGGAAACTCACTTAACCCTGTTTGACTCAGCTTCCTCCTGTATAAAATGAGGTGGAGAAGGAAATGGCAAACCACTCTAGGATCTTTGCCAAGAAAAACCCCAGATGGGGTCACTGAAATGACCGAACAACAGCAACGAATGGGGAACTGGTGTTCAAGGTTTCAGTAGAATTGCTGTTGACCTATGAAAATATGTTTCTGACCTAACATGGTCAAGTGTCTTTGATGAATTTGGAGGTTGATAGAAATGTAGATATCCATCTGAATTATTATCTTTTATTAACTTTTAAAATCATGCAATTTAAATCCTTTGTTATTAGGAAAATGATTTTATTGCACTTTATTGTTCAGGAATGTCTTGTTTTAGTCTAATCTAGAGTGTAAATCGTTGAACAGTTGTGAGTAAGGCCTGGCCTAGAACAGGGAGAAAAAAGATCATAGACTTAGAATTTGAAGTGTCCTTAGAGATCATCTGGTAAAAGTCCTTCATTTTGTAGAAAAAGAAAGTGGGGCCCATTAGATAATTTTCTTAAGGTTAAATAAGTTGTAACTAGCTGTCAGGTTTTGAACTCAGACCTTCTGACTCTCAATCCAGCATTCTTTCCATGGTACCAAGCTGGCTCAATAAATGAGGTCTCCAAGTATCTGAAGGTGTGTTTTGGAGCAGAAGAAATAAATGTTCTCTTAGGCACAAGAGGGCAGAACTGGGAGCAGTCAGGCATGGGTCAGAGGGAAATGTTCAAGGGAGGCAGAGTTAGATTTGTAGGGGAAAACAAAACAAAACAAAAACAAAAAAACAAACTCTATTAGGTTGGTCCTAAAATAGAATGGGCTGCTTCAGAAGCTAATGAGTTCTCTCTTACTTGAAGTCTCCAAGTGCAGGCTGTGGTTGAGACTATTATATTGGAAATTTCTAACCAGGTATGGCTTTAACTTGATAAACCCTGGGGTCCTTTCAATGCGTGGCAGTCCATTAGATAGGAGGAACCTTGAGTAATATGCTTATCAGCCATAAAGGACCCAGTCTCTCAATCCCAAAGATCAGAATATGTAAGCAGTTTTTTCCCCCTTTCTCTACCTGCTCTGACAGGTAGGACATACAGGACCCAAAGTGATGCAGACACAGGTGAGGCATCCAGTAATTGTCCTTTTCAAGACTCCCCCCTCCTCATCTCACAGAGGGGAACCACAAAGAGGTGGACCAAGATATAAATATTTTAAAAATTTTTAAATATTGTTCAGCCCTCTGAGGGCAGATCAGGTTGTTGCAAACTGGAAGGTAAAGGTTTCCGTGGGCCTATGAGAGGCCATGAGTCATTGAATCACCTCAGGGCCCTTTACAGGCTGACACCTCTGTGTGGAATGCTATCCTTCCTCATCTCCACTTCTTGAAACCCCTGCCTACTTCACCTCAAATGTTCTGCTCATCTCACTCCTGGCTCTACTGCTCACTCTTAAGACCTCTCCATGCCCCTCACAAGCAGCCTTTTCATCCATTAGATGCCTCTTTCCAGAGGCCCTCTCTCTTGGAGAATGATTAATGAGTTACTATTTCATGATGTACCTCAGCCAAACTCACTTCACTTGCTACTCAACTTCCTTTCCTGATTTATTTTCCACACCTCCTCATCCCTTCACTTTCCATTAGAATGTAAGCTCCTTGGGGCAGCCAGGTAGCACAGCGAGTAAGAGCACTGGCTCCAGTGTCGGGATGACCTGGATCAAATCCGGGCTCAGATACTCAGCACCACACCCAGAAATAACTGGCCATGTAACCTTGAGCAAGTTACTTAACCCCGATTGCTTTAAAAAAAAAAAAAAAAAGAATGTAAGCTCCTTGACAGTAGTCTCCTTTTTAAAAAAAATTTATTTATGCACACAGAATTTGACAGAAATAATCAATACCTAATAAATATTTTTATCTATCTCCTTCAAAAGGCCTTTATAATTACTCCCACTCCCAGGTCTTAGTACTACTCGCCTATCACTGATTATTATTTTTTTTTTTACATTTTCTGTATTCATTTACCTGGTAGAATGAAAGCTCCTTAAGAACAGACTCTTATAGAGGATTTTTAGAAGATGGTGATCAGAAAATTCCAAACTCTCAAGATATTCCCCCACAAAAGAATTAAAATAGTACCTTAGGGTGAACAAAGTATGAGTAGAGATAAATAAGAGCAAGGGTATAAACCCTGGTCCTCCTGGGACAATTTGAGATCAGAAGAAAAATCCCAGGAAGAGGTTTGGTCCTGGTGAAGAGTAATCACCTCCAGGCTAAGCTCCATTTTAACAGCAAGTGGCTAGCCTCTTAAACAATAAGGGGCAAGCCCTGGGGTTAGTTGGTTTGAGAGGATGTTTCAACCACAGCCAAAAAGAATTTATAGAAGACCTTTAAAAAGACTTTAAAAATCAAATGACCGAGATGTAGGAAAAACTAAAAAAGAAAATAAGAATGATCCAAGAAAATTAAGGAGGAAATGAAAGGAAAGCTAACCAATTAGAAAAGGAGATCTTTCTTCTTCAGGAAGAAAATGACACCTTGAAAACTAGAATTCGGCAAAGGGAAGCCAGTGAAATTATAAGAGATCAAGGAATGATTAAACAGAATATGAAAAATGAAAAAAAAACAGAAGAGAGTGAGACATAAGAAAAACAACAGATTTGGAGAATAAATCAAGAACAGAAAATATAAAAACAATCAGACTAACTAAAAGTTATAATAAAAAAAGAATCTTGATACAATAATACAAGAAATAATTTTTAAAAGTGTCCTGAAGCAGAGGAACAAGAGGGGGAAAGTCAAAATAGAAAAAAAAAATTATCAATCACCACTTAAAAGAGATAGTATGAGGAAAACTCATAGGAATATCATAGTCAAGTTCCAAAACCCCCAACTCAAGGAGAAAATACTAAAAACATCAAGATTAAAATAATTTAAATATGATGGTGCCACAATTGGAATTACACAAGACCTAGCAGCAGAGACATTAAAGGACCACAGGTCTTGGAACACAACATATCAAAGAGTAAAAGAACTGGAGGTCTGGCCAAAAATATAACACACTGGAAAGGTAAGTATTACCTTTAATGAAAAAAAATGGACATTTGATAAACTCTCAGACTTTCAAGACTTTGTTTTAAAAAAATTCTGAACTTAATGGACTATTTGACATACAAGAACCAATAGAAATACAAGTTACATAATGGAAAAAAAACCTGATTATAAGAGATCCTTTAGGACAGACTTTACTTTTTATATATGCCAAATGTAAAATGTATGTCTAAGATTCTTATTAATAATTGAGTAGTTCATAACAAAGATTGGAATAAACCTGAGTATGATATGAATTCAAAAAGGAAAACCATTTGGGAACAGCTTAAAAGAATAATTATTTTATACAAATGAGGTGCAAGAGGAAGAATTGATACATAGGAAGCAGATGGAGGAGGAGGGCTGCTAGCTCTGGTAACCTATTTCCATTGGGAATGGGTCTAAGAGGGAACAATGCATGTATATTTAAAAGAGTATAAAAGTCTTCTAAATTCAGAAGAAATAAAACTGTAGGGGCATAGGGAGGGGGAGAGAGCAAAGGAGGGCTCTTTAGAGGGGAAGGTGAGGGAATCGGTAAATAGGGGTATAGAATGGTGATTAGATTTATAGGTATGGGAGGAGAGGGGAGGGATCCTTGGAGGGGGGTAAGCAAATCAGAGGAGGGCAAGGTAGTGGGCAGAAGTGGAGTGGAGGAAGCAGGAGGGATAGGAAGCAAGAGATATGCACAGACATAAAGGCAAAGATCAGGAGTGGAATAGGTTTGGGAAAGTATCTGTCTATATATGTATGTATGTATGTATGTATGTATGTATGTATCTATAGCTAGAGAGAAAAATAGCTAAACTTTACTGTAGCCTTCTGGGGAGTGGGAGATGGTATGTGTATATTTAGAGCTATAGAGAAATAGTTCTAGACTTTATTGTGGCCTTCTGGGGGACATTGGGGAGAGGGGGAAAAGAACAAAGAAAAAAGTACACAGCAGAAAATAAAAGCAAACTCACAAGGAAGCAAAAAAAAAGATGGACAATTCTCAACATGGGTATTATTTATCATATAGGCTTTCTAGAAATGAAAATTTATTGTTACATATTTTAAATCCTCTCATGTTCTGGTATGCACATGACATACTTGTTTTTTTCTTTCTAACTTTGTATTTAAGTTTTAAGTTCATGATATGTTTTTGTTTATTCTGTATTTGTGTTCTGGCATTTGCATCTAAAATAAAAAAAAGAATAGGCACAATGCTTATCAAATATTACAGGAGGTACTTTATAAATAGGGCAACTAGGTGACACAGTAGACAGAGTGTCAGGCTTGGAGTCAAGAAGGCTCATTTTCCCAAGTTCAAATCTGGCCTCAGATACTTACTAGCTATATGACTCTGGACAAGGCACTTAACCCTGTTTGCCTTAGTTTCCTCATCTGCAAAATGAGTTGGAGAAGGAAATGGCAAACTACTTCAGTATCTGTGCCAAGAAAACCTCAAAGGGGGTCAATGAAGAATCGGACATGACTCAACAACAACACTTAATAAATGCTTGTCAGTTAATTAATTTGCTTATTTGCCACTTGGGAAAAAACTCTGAAGGTGTAGAGAGTGTGTTGCTGGCCCCTGCAAGAGAGAAGAATCACTTTAGGGATAGACCAAAGTTAGCATCACAAGTCAAGATCAGGAAGCTCTATCCTTGTCTGCTATGAATGAATATAAATATTTATTTATTTCCATGTCAACCAAATGGGCATCTTTTTTTTTTTGTAAAGAAGAAAACTCATTGAACAGTAACTCACATTTATATGACCCTTTCTGGTTGACAAAGCACCTTTCTAGAAAGAACATTAATAAAACATTCAAAAATATACACAGAACAATGAGGAAGGATGTTCTTAAAGAGGCAATGAACTGCCAGGCTAGGGATAATATCACAATATTAAATTTAATATAAAGGTTAAAAAAACCTGGCTCTAATTGAATAGATTCATGCTTTCATATGCATTCCTCCTTTTCTTTTTTTCTTTGTATATAGAAATGTTTATGTTTTTCAAGTTCATACTAGAAAAGGAAAATTTTTAAAAATAAAACTTTCCTCCTAACATCCTCATGAAAGAGTTAATGCAATTATTATCATTCCCATTTACCAGATGAGGAAATCAAAGCTCAGACACATGAAGTGATTTTCCCCAAGTCACCCAGCCAATAATTATCAAAGCCAGGTCTCTCCTGACTTTAGGGCCAGTGTTCTCTGTAATATACCAACTGCCTTCTCTCTGCTTTCTTTCCAGTGGAATAAATCCCTCCTTCTAGTTCCTCTGGACAATTGATATTATTAGAATTTCTGCCAAGATCCAAAAATAATGAGGCATTCTCAGGATTAGCCTGTAGATACAATTGGATGGTCCTTCCTCGTTGCCCATCTTCCTTTTGATGATTTTGCCCTCTAGCTGAGTCTGTTGTCTTTAATTTCTCTCCCTAGAGTGATAGAGTGAGTAATGCAGAGAGACATTTGGATCTGTCCAGTAATGACTTTCCCTAATCTGAGGGCATTTACATGGCCACAGGCTGCAACCTGCCGGCCACAGAGTTCAGGGGGCTTTTGTTGACTGACCCACAAGTATGCAGGGGGGCAAAACTTGCCTGATTCCTAATGCAATCCTGGCCAAACCCCTGTGAGCTCCCTATAAGTTCACAATAGAACTATCAAGGGCACTTAGAATGTCCTCTAGAATTAGCTTGTTGCCTCACTTTCCTTATTGATGCAATCGGGGACTACATTCCTAGAATCTTCTAGAGAGAGGCATTCTGGTCCAGAAAGTCAAGTGCCTGCTCTGTGCCAGGCATCCTGTTAAGTGTTGAGAACACACAGGAAGGCAAAAGGACCCCTCCATTAGACTGTTTGTTCTCAATGTGTTCACAGTCTAGTGGAGGAGACGATTTGCAGACAATGATGTACAAACAAGATATACAGAAAGTCACAGGGATGGTGAGTGGGGCACAGGGGACTAGGTTAACACCTCCCTTCCAGAAGCAATGGTAGAGTTTGTTTGAGGATGGTTCCAGAATGAGAGGAGTAAGGTGTGAGGGACAGGAAGGGTGTATGTAGCAGAGGTCCCCAAAGCGGGTAATACCACCCCCTGGAGGGCAACTGGAATGATCCAGGGAGCAGTAGTAGCTTCCAGTGCAATTGCAGGGCATTGAATAAAAGTAAGGTTGTAGTGGAAATATAAGGAAAGAAGAGAAGATAAGAAAATTTTGAAAAACTCTTCTTACATGTGTCATCTGTTGTATAACAGAGTTAGTCATAGGGATTACATTATTTTCCAAATAAACACAAAAAATATAAGTTATAATTGGTAATGGTCAAGTATGATGACAAGTCTTAATAAGCAAGTGTTGGCAAGTGAATGCATCATGCATTTTTGGGAAGTCCAGTGTGCATAAGCAGGAATATGTGTGTGTGTGTCTAATGACTTGTTTCCAATACAATTGCTACATGGTTACATGACCCAATATTGAGTTACAAAATTTCATTGCAGGAAAACGCCCCCAGAAATTTACATAAATTATTAAATTTAAGATGCCATTAAAATATATTTTAAAAAAATAACAAAAATTTTAAAAAAAGTTAAAGGGTTAAAGAAAGTAGATTTCCAGAGGGGTGCTGAGTAATTTTTTTTCCAAAAGGAAGCATTAGGTCAAGTAAGTTTGGGAACTTCTGACGTAGTGATGTGGTTGGTGAGGTTGTCGAGAAAATGGTCAGTGAGTAGGGAGTGAAATAAAGTGAAGCATGGCTGGAGTCTGTCTGTGATGCTGGGCTAGAAGAGGCAATCAGCAGTTAAGATAGTGGAACCTCAGGGGGAAGTTCCAGAAAAGAAAGTATAAAAATTTCCAGAGCATGGCCTCAGTGGGAGGCAAAAGTAGATTGTGAGGCTATTGAGATGACCAGGGTATAGGGCGTTCTTTGACTAAGTACATCCACGATTATACAACCAGTCTATATCTTGCTTGTACATAGCTGTTTGTATGTTTGTCTCCTTCATTAGACCTTGAGTTTCTTGAGGACAGATATTGGTTTTTGCCTAGCTCAGCACAGTGACTATCTCATAATAGGCATTTAATAAATGCTTGTTGACTTGACTTGTTGACTGTAAGTGATTTAGAGACCTTAATTTCCCCACTTGTAAAATGGAGGTTTGACTTCCATCCAGTGTGTGCAGAAGTAAGCTGCAACAGTATTTCTGAGAGCTGATTGTTAAACCTTCAGGGTGAGATTTACAACTCAGAAATCTGTAATCAATGAGACAATTTATTGTTTTGTTGATTTTATACAGGGAAGAAAGTGTTAATACTGTAAATTAAAATTAGAAGTGTGCACACATACCTTTTTTGGGGGGGAGATGGTAGTGGTGGTGGTGTTAAACATTCACTAGCATATCTGTGTAGGAGTTGTATCTAAATCTTCTACAGATTTAGAGAATGAAGTTGTCACCTGAATGGAGACTGGTGACTGGAGGTTAATAATGATAATAACAGTAATGATGATGATGATAAATGGCATTTTATATATCAATTTAAGCTTTGCAAAGTGCTTATCTCATTTGAGTCTCACAACACCCATGTGAATGTCTCTAAGTCCCCTTCCAGCTCTAATAGTCTGTGTTCTAATGTCCTAATAGTTGATCTTCCAGCTTTAAAACTATGGTACCCTGACTCTCTGACCCTTCCAGCTCTTCTTGTTTATACTCAATTGTTTCAGTCATGTTCAACTCTTCATGACACCATTTGGGGTGTTCTTGGCAAAGATACCAGAATGGTTTGCCATTTTCTTCTCCAGCTCATTTTATGGATATGGAACTGGGGCAAAATAGGGCTAAGTGACTTGACCAGGGTCACATAGCTAGTTATCAAATCTGAGGTCAGATTTGAACTCAGAAAGATGAGCCTTCCTGACTTTGGGCCCGACACTCTATCCACTGTACAACCTTCCAGCTCTATGATCCTATTAAAAGTTTTGGAAATTCTGTGACTCATTTAATATCTGGTTGCTTTTAACACCAAGAGTATAATTGCAGAACTGTTCTGTCTCTAATTCTCACTCCTCGCTTCCCACTTGATATGGCATGACTGATTCCAATTTTGTGCTCTCACGTTCTGAAAATTCCTTTCCAGTTAGTCTCAGGGGATTGCATTCTGATGATTATGATTTATTGATATAAGACCATCAACAACAGGGGTCATTAGGAAAATGCTTGGGGATGATGCTACCAAAAAGGGCACCATATGAGTATGATAATAATGATTTGATTTGATTTCTGCAGCCCCTGATTATCTTTGCTTGATGAGAGATGAATTCTTGATGCCCAAAGCAAGCTCACTTCCTTCTGTTATCAGGTTTTTTGTTTTCCTTTCTCCCAAAGCAAAGATCTCCATCCTATGGTCTTTCCCTAGAAAATCAGCTGTAATCTGGAGTGCCATCTGCTTTGTGTGGCCACATGCCAGATAACTTTATTAAAGCTGGATGAGAGTCTTTACTGTTTAGGCCTGGACTGAGAAAGAAAAATGTTGCAATGATAGAGGAAGGAAGATAGGACTGACCTATATAATGTTGTTGCCTCAGGAACTGGATACAAATGACTCTACATCAGGTTCCATTTTGTACCCCATCACCCAACCCTGAAGAATAAGGAAAGAGCTCTTTAACCCTGGATCCTTGAAAAACCAGGAATCATCCATGGGAGATGGGGCCTTGCTTTCTTGAGCCCATTTCCCTCTTTCTTGTGATTTAAGCATTACTTGAGTATTTTCAATCTCATTTTGTAATATTCACTGTGGAGAAGGTGTTCATCTTCCTCCCACAGCAATAGCAACTGCTGACCAACTTCCATTAATGGGCAGATAAATCCTTGGGAGTGAGAATTACCTCTGGACCACTGGTCTTGTTTAAAACCGCCATCCCATGAAACAACTCCTGTAGAGGTGATATGATTTTATCAGTAGAAATGGCATTAAAGAAAACGCATTACCATCTTCTTTGCTGCTAAACCCTAAGGACCTTGAGAAATTTCCATCTAACTTGCAGCTAATCTTTCTCTGTTTTTTCCATCATTAAAATGTAAACCACTCCAGAATAGGGCTTATCTTCTTTTTCAGTTTGCACGCTCCCAGTGCTTTGCATATAGAAAATATTCTTTTCCATTCATTAATTCTTTTGTTCATTCATTCATTTCTTCATGCATACCATCAAGATCTTTTATTTTAACCAGATCAGAGTGGCATGGAAAATGATGGGCAGGCAATTCGATATAATGCTGGATCTGTAGTCAGGATGCCAGAGTTCAAATCCTGGCTTCATCACTTCCCAGCTGTGTGACCTTTGGCAAATTGCTTCTCTCAGCCTCAGTTTCCTGATTTATCAAATGAGTGCATGAGACTAGATGATCTCAAAAGTTCCTCCTAGTTCTGAATGCTATAATTCTATAGCCATATGACTCAGATTGGAGAAGTCCATGGTGACTGAGAAAAAAAAATGGAAATAGTTTATATTTAAGATTAAATGCTTTTGTCAACAATGCTTCTGGAAGGTCAA
Organism: Petaurus breviceps papuanus; assembly: GCF_028583685.1. Classification (NCBI taxonomy): domain Eukaryota; kingdom Metazoa; phylum Chordata; class Mammalia; order Diprotodontia; family Petauridae; genus Petaurus; species Petaurus breviceps. The sequence goes on from NW_027186372.1 coordinate 3,781,886, forward strand.
GATTCTTCATTTCATAAATAGGTAGACACTTAAGTAGGGATATAGTTAGACTAGACACATAGGAGTTGGAAGGACATTTTTTTTTATTGTGATGATATCTTTTTGTTTTTTACATCATGTTCCTTTCCAAATATATTCCTCTTCCCTTCCCACTACAGATAACAACTACTTGTTATCTTGTAACAAAGAATTATGCCGGAGTGTGGGGGTGTGGGGAAAGGAGTTCAACAAAACTAACCAACAAATTAATGGAATCTGACAGAGTATACTTTGTTTTATACCTTCAACATGAACAGAAGGAAATGCATTTTATCACCTCTTCATGGGGACTAAGTTTAGTCATCATATAGCATCCCACTTCAGGTTTCTTGCTTTGCCCATTTCCATAGTCACTGTGCATTCTTTTAACTTCTCTCTGTATCCATTCATTAAAGTCTTTTAAATTTTTCATATTTAACATGACATACTAATGTCCCACTGTGTGCATCACAATTTTATAGCCATTCCCCACTTACAAAGCATCTACTTTGTTTCAAGTCTTATGCTATTATATACATAGACCTACATATGTATGTATATATAGATATATATATATCACTATACATATATGTATATAACAGATATGTTTATCTATTTATATATATGTATGTCTATATGTGTCTTTGTGTATATATAGCTATGAAAGTTTTCATGTATATGGAATCTTTCTGTTTCTTGAAATATTTTCCCGGTCCTAATTTTTGGGTCAAAGGATATGGCTATTTTAGTTACCATAGTGATTTAATTCCAATTTGCTTTCTAGGATGGTTGGACCAATTCACAGTTCTGCTAACAATGTATTGAAGTGCCTGTCTTTTCCCAGGCCATCAATAGGGACTTTTGAGTCCTTCTAGTCCAAAGTCCTATCAACATAGGCATCCTCTCTTCATCTTCACTGACAGATTTTCATCCAGTAAGAAGGTATCAGTGTAGCTTCCGGTATATGCTAGATGTTTAGTAAATGTTCATGAAATTAGATTGAATCAATGCTATTTATTCCATTATTGGATGGGTGTCATTATTAGAAATTCACTCTTGTGAAATGTGCTAAAATCTGCCTCCCTGTAACTTTCAACTAGCTTTTATCAGACTCAATAAAACCAATGTTACTTTATTCTATGTGATAATCTTTAATATATTTGGAGTTATGATCTTGTGACAGAAAGTACCATAAGGTAGGGAAGTTAAATGTTTTACTTGGCTCCACAGAACAGAACTAGGCAATGGACAGCCTGTTGTGAAGGAGTGTGTGTGTGTATGTGTGTGTGTGTGTGTGTGTGTGTGTGTGTGTGTGAGAGAGAGAGAGAGACAGACAGAGAGAAAGAGAGAGAGAAATTTTTTTTTCTAAATATGTGTGTAGAGGTACTTCTTACCAATCAGAACTTAAATGGACTTTCTTTGGAAATGAGGAATACCCACTTCTGGAAGTCATCAAGAAGAGATCTGAGAGTCCTTTGGCAAAGCTATGCCTTTAGTCAAGAGATTTTGGAGAACACTCCTTAAACAGCTGAAGAGCAACTTTCAATGGATTTAGAGAAAAAACCCCCCAAACCTGATTCTGAAATCCATCTCTGCTGCTAAGTCTTCTACTCATCTGTAAAATGAGGCATCTGGACTCATGAATAGCTAAGTTCCTTTCTGACTTTTGCCTTCTGTATCTTTCTTGTCCTCAAGTGTTCCTTTAGATATCGCTTCCATTCTTTCTTCGTAAGTTTTTCAGGAGCAGGCCTATTTAGTGTTTGTAGCTTGTATCCCTAGTGCTTAATTAAGTGTTGGTTGCTTACAATTGATGGTGTAGGATGACAGTGAGCAAAACGCTTAGGCTAGGTGAGCATCATTAGGCAACAATGTTGGTTTAATGGAGTAGTATAGTTGATTGTATATCTTTCTTGTTTATACATGGGAAGGTTTACAGTGAGCTTAGGATCACCAGATTTCTCATGAATGCACTCAGCTAAACATAGATATCAGCAATGACCTTGACTACCAAGCTGCTTCCTGCATGTCCAGACTGCTTGTAGCAGACACAGCAATATTTCTTGATGCTGATTGCCAAATATTCTTTAGAGGAAAAGATATGGCAACCCTGTCCAGAAGGGACTTTGCGCCCTCCCAGATTCAAGCAAGTCAACAAGTCTGAACTCTGACATAGCTGAGTGAATCCTTGAACTCAAAGCCAGTCAACAAGTCCTTGGACTCAGACACAAGCTCAAGAATCCATTAGATGTGGCCCTCCATAGTTGGTAAGCACTTAATAAATTATTTTTCATTCATTCATTCCCTCGTCACACTTTCAGCCTTGAATCTATTACAACAATGTTGAACCATTTCAAAGGTGTCCAAATCTTCACCTGACTCCATTGGAGGTTTTCTTGGCAAAGATACTAGAATGGGTTTGTCATTTCCTTCTCCAGCTCATTTTACAAATGAAGAAATTGAGTCAGGGTTAAGTGACTTGCCCTGGGTCACACAGCTACTAAGTATCTGATACAGGATTTGAACTCAGGATGGAGTCTTTCTCAAGCTACGTCTGGCACTCTACCCACTGTGCCACCTTGCTGCCCCTATTACAACTCATATATAAGTAGAAATTAATAAGTCAAAAAAACAGAAAGTTATAAAGAAACTCCTTAGTATATTTAGAGGAAAAAAATCTTTAAATTTGTTAAAACAATCTTTTATATTGCCTCTAGGATAAAAAAGGAAATTCTTCTGTTTAGCGCTTAAAACCTCAGCAATACGGATTCCATCTATCTTTTCAGACCAATCTAACTTTATTTTTTCCTCACAAACACTAACTTCCAGCCTAATTGATCTACATTTCCTGTATACACCTCCTGCCTTTCTTCTCTTGAAGACTTTGCCCCATATCCAAAGTGCTCTGTTTCTTAGACTCCTGAACTTCTCTTTAGAGTTTGGACCAATTGTCAGCTTCTAAAAGAGATCTTTCCTGATTCCTATAGTGGTTAATGTTCCCTTACCACCAACATGACTTTGAATTTATACATATTATGTGCATATTTATTTGTATACATGTAGTATTCCTCCAGTACATTCTTTGAAAACTATTTTGTATCTTTGTATCCCACGTGCTTACCCAGCATGAGTCCTTAGTAAATGCTTGTTGAATCAAATTGAATTGGTGACTATTACTACTCTTTCACATCCAAAGGAAAAGTTCGGTTGTGGTCAGTTGATAGTAGCTTTGCAAATAAAAATGGTTGGGAAGTTATTCCTGTGATAGACCAGCCACACCTGAACAGGGAAATGAACTGAATCATAACTCAAAAAGCTACTTTCCTTTGCTGCAACTAAAAGAATGGGAGGATTGGAAAAGGTTAATCTTTTTGTGAAAATAAATTTATTACTTAACTGCAACATTTATTTTTAAAAATGGGTTCCAAATTATCTCCTTCTCTCCAGCCCTTCCCCCATCCATTGAGAAAGCAAGATATGTGATATCAATTATAGATGTGAAATCAGGCAAAATATATTTTCATATTAGCCATGTTGCCAAAAAGTAAGAAAAATAAAGTGAAAAAATTATGCTTTAATCTACACTAAGACTTCATCAGTTCTCTATGGATAACATTTTTTTTTTTACCATAAATCCTTCTGAATTGTAATAGGTATTGACAAGAACAGCTAAGTCATGTAAAATGATCACGGCATAATATTGCTGTTACTGTATACAATGTTCTGTTTCTGCTTACTTCACTTTGTATCAGTTCATATAAAACTCAGGTTTTCTGAAACCATCTTGTTTCTCATTTCTTATAACACAATAGTATTTCATCACAATCATATACTACAACTTGTTTAGCTATTCCTCAATTGATAGACATCTCCTCAGTTTCCAATTCTTTGCTACCACAAAAAAAAGCTGCTATAAATTTCTTTATTCATACGAGTCTGGAAATAATCTAATTGTCTCAGATGACAGTGAGTTGTTAAGTTCCCTGAAGACTTTAAAATGCACCAAGCTTATATACTGGAACCACAGAAGGGATTACCCTATTCTCTATAGCTCTCGTCAGTTCCCTGCTTGAACTTGATTTTTAAGTGTCCTGAGAAATTTTTAGACCAAGATTCCATGAATTCATGATGGGATGTCAAGAAGAGGCTTGATTGTGGGCACAGATGGCTCAGTCTGCACCTTATAAATTGAGCCTCAGTCACTTGGGGATAGAGAACAGAATAGTACCAATCAATCTATTCATCTGTCTATCTATCCATTCATTTAAATATCCATTTATCTACCCATGAATCCACTCATCCTTGCCTTCCATTCATTCATTTCTTTTTTTCTAGCCACTCCTTTCCTTCCTTCCCTTCTTCCCTCTTTCCTTCCTTCCCTCCCTCCCTCCCTCCTTCTTTCCTTCCTTCCTTCCTTCCTTCCTTCCTTCCTTCCTTCCTTCCTTCCTTCCTTCCTTCCTTCCCTCCTTCCCTCCTTCCTTCCCTCCTTCCCTCCTTCCCTCTTTCCTTCCTTCCTTCCCTCCTTCCCTCTTTCCTTCCTTCCTTCCTTCTTTCCTTCCTTCCTTCCTTCCTTCCTTCCTTCCTTCCTTCCTTCCTTCCTTCCTTCCCTCCTTCCTTCCTTCCTTCCTTCCTTCCTTCCTTCCTTCCTTCCTTCCTTCCTTCCTTCCTTCCTTCCTTCCTTCCTTCCTTTATATAATACCAACTTGTGTAAGGTAGTGGCAGAGATTCAAAATTTTCATAAGACAGGTATCTGTGCCTTCTAATAAGGGAGATAAGACATATGCCTAGATAACTTGATAATTTTCTCCCCTGGAAAATAGGGGGATAGAGTATCAGATTCTATAATCTCCAAGTTTCCTTTAAAAAATATGCTCTATGTAATTTCCATCCTCCTGTTATCTTAGATCTCTAAAGTTTTATCACACCACTCCTCTGCTAAAAAATCATCAGTGGTTCCCTATCACCTCCCAATTCAACCTCAAATCTTCCCTGGCATCCAAGGTCCTTCACAGCCTGGCATTGTCCTGTATTTTTATCCTTTTCTCATATTCCTCATTTCCGTTTTCACTCTGCTACATGGAAAATGGTCAACTTGATATTTAATGTTCATACTCTTAATTCTTCTACCTCTGAAACTTTTTTCATATTGTTCCATATACCTGAAATATCCTTCATCTCTTCCGTTATTTAATTCCTTCCTACCTTTTGAAGCCCAACTCACATACCACCTCCTCCACAAAACCTTTCCTTTCCCTCTGTCAGTAAAAGCTTTTTTCCTCAGTCCTTACATAGCCTTTTACTTTTCACCTCTCATGCACTTGTCATATAATGTTATGTATCATAGGATGTAAGAACAAAGGATAATAAGATCCAGAGCTGAAAGGGATCTCAGAGCCATGTAGTTTAACCCATCACCCCCATTTTTCCAAATGAGGAAACAGAGACCCTACCCTGGTAAACTGGGACTTGCCCAAGGTCACACAGAAAGTCAGTGTCAGAGGTGAGATTGTGCCTCAAGTCCTTTGACTCCAGAGTCAGTGTGCCCTTCATTTCAGCATGCTGATTTGTTAAGAAACTGGTAGTCCAGGACCCTGTGGATTCTCTGCCAGGCAGCTCTAGTGGAGCTGACTTTTATTAAGACAGAATTACCGTGTTGATTATAGGCAGGCCCGATGTAAAGAAAGAATAGAATAAAATAATAGGTTATAATAGCTTATAAGAAACTTAGGAATCAACTAGTAGAGCCTCTTTATTTTTTCAGATGAGGGAACTGAGGACCAGGGAAGGGAAGCCAGCTTCTTAAAGTTACACAAGTGGTTAGTGGAAGAGTTGAGATTTAGACCCACTTTTATGGCTGCAAGGAATTGGAAATAAAGTGGATTGTCTATTGGCAGAGGGGAGGGGAATAATTAAAATTATATTGTTATTTGTCCTTACTTTTCAAAGAGAACCATTGACATAATGGGTGATATCTTGACTTGCTTGTGAATTGGATTTAAGTGAGGCAGAGTTGCACAAAGTCATAAGCCTCACTCTTTCTTCTAGTCAATGACTTTCAGTGGCAGTGTCCTGACAAAACTCAGGACAACAACTCAGGATGCAGTGAATGACCTTGGCATTTCTAAGGTCTGACCAAGCTCTATGCCCCCCACAGGGCCTGCTTCAGCTGCCTTTGTGGCAATCAGAACAAATTGTTCTCATGTGTCCTTATCACCAGGAAGTCTTCACATGCATGGGATAAACATCTCCTGAACTCACCAATGCCTGCTGGTTACCCTCAGCCTAGTTTAGCCCGTCTGCCAAGTCAGTTTTACTGGTGTGTAGTTGCTGTGCCTGCTACAATTTCTTGGAGCCACAGAAGAGAGTTGAGTGAAGGTGGATGAGCAGCCCTTAAAAGGACCTGGCAAGTCCTCACACTAGAGGTTTAAGTCCTCCTGAACACTCCATACATCCCAAACATAAATGTTGTATGATATCACTGAACCATAAGAAACAACAAATATGAAAAAATTGAGAAAAAACACGGGAAGACTTATATAAATTGTTGTAGATAGAAGTAAGCAGAACCAGGAGAATAGGATACATGTGACCACCACAATGTAAATAGAAAGAACAACTTCCACAAGAAAAATCAAAGGTGTATGCATATAACTCTAATGACCAAGCTTGGCCTCTGTAAATCCAAGCATGAACAGCTTTCTAGAGGACTGCTGCTGCGAACAGCTTTCAAGGTTCTGATTACATGGTATAGCAAACTCTCTATCCAGTAACAAATCAGAGCAAAACATTCACAATAAATAAAGCATAGCATTCACAATGTCATAATAACTTATCACTGAAGTGGCCACATAGTTTTCACCAAAGTGATCACATAGTTTTAAGCAAAGTACATTCATTTAGTCAATTACAAAGTCCTTAATTCAATCACAAAGTACAAAAGTCAAAGTCTTCCACCAATGGGGTGCAATTAAGTCACAATGCCATCAGTCACTACTCAGACCCTTCTTAAAGTTTAGTGGAAAGTACAAAAGGCCATCCACCCCTAAATCACAATTAAGTTACAATTTCATCAGTCACTACTCAGATAATTCCATCAGTCACTCCTCAGTACCCATGGAGAGATCTTTTCATCTTATCTCAAGGCATCCTTTCAGCTTCCATGGTTCCTCTTCCATGGTCCCAGCTCCTGCCCAAATCTAACCAACTGCCACCTGAGTTCAAAGGCAGATAGGTCCCAGTTCCCTGTCCAGCTCTCTGTGCAGTTCCTGCTCCATATTGAGGCTCACAGTGTCCAATCCACCTCAAATCTCTCACACTCTCTGTTCCTGGGAACACAAGGCTTAACAAAGCATACACTTTAACAAAGCCACAACAACATTTGTGCAAAGTACCAGCACCACAGTCATGCTTCCTCAGTGTTTGGAAGCTCTGGCTGGCCCTTAGAAGAAATTCTGCCACCACAAGTTTGAGTTTTGCCACCACAAGTTCTTTTCTCAAAATCAAAATTACTTTCTCCGGCTTTGTTCTCAAAATCAAATCACTTTATCCAGCTTCCACATGGCTTGCTCCAAGAAATTCTGTCTGTCTCTCTGTCTCTGGTAATAGCTGCTCTGCCTCCACAATGGTTGTCCAAGAAGTTCTGTCTCATTTCTCAGTTCTCATTTCTCTTCTCAGTTCTTCTCAATTTTCAGTTCAGTCGTCAGTGCACCAGTATCAGCTCAGCCTCCAAATGCTTGCTGAGAGAAATTCTGTCTTTCTCTGTCTCTCCAGCAATAGTTGCTCTGCCTCCACAATGCATGCCCCAAGAAGTTCTGACTCTCCCAGTTGGAGCTTTTCCTTATATATGGTATTATCTCCTCCCTGTTCAGCCCCTTCCTGTTATGTCAGCAACACGGGTTCATACCTTGTTTCTTTATAGAGGCTTAATTTGAAACTAAAAGCTAAGTACCTGTTAGCTTGGCAATACAAAGGGATCTTCAAATTTCATTGCTATTACAGCCTCAGAGAAAAGTTACAAGAATGTATTTCCCTTCCTTCTTTAAAGAATTGGGAGGCTAGGGAAGTAGAAAACAGCTTATTCTATTAAAACAATTAGTGAAGAATTATCTCTTAAAGGTTTAGTATGTGACAGACACTGTGCTAAGTGCTGAAGATACAAAGAAAGGAAACAGACAAACATGGTCCTTGAAGTTTGCATTCTAACGGAATGCTAAAATTGCATATACAATCTAGGTATGCTGTAAGGGGAAAATAATCCAAGGGGGAAGCCACTGGGGATGGGGAGGGAAACTGGGTCAGAAAAAATCTCCTACAGAAGGTGGGAGGTTGAGTTAAGGAAAAAGAGCATTGCAGAATTGGGGGACAGTTAGTAAAAAGGCATGGAGTCAAGAGTGTCATGTGTGAATAACAGCAAGAAGACCAGGATCACTGGATTACAGAGGACAAGGAGGGGAGTAAAGTGTAAAGAAACTGAAAATACAGGCAAAGGCCAGGTGCTTGGGTAGGATTTCATGTATTGATAAACTTTGCTATTTGGCTTTTTTCTCTCTTTTTTAAATTCTTTGATATAATGGATGGCTCTTTGGGTAAAATTAAGAGGCATATTGGGAGATGAAGATGTAAAACAAAAGATGTATACATTCTTTTCTTCAAAAAAAGGTGCAGGAATCACTTGTGTTCTTTTAGAGGGTAGAAACAATTGGGCTCAGCATCTGCTTAGCAAGAGCAATTAGTTAAAACAGAAAATTGCTGGATGGTCACTTCTTCTCTTCCTCCCCTCCCCCCCATCCCCAATGGTTGAATCTCAGGTTACTCTCACTTGGATCAGGCCCACCTGGCTTTTTCCTCTCAGTGGCAGCCTTACCTACAGTGATCCAGTGATATCTTGGATTCTTCTCCAATGTAAAACTTTTTTTTCCCCCCAGGTCTCTCTTTTTGCAGACCTTTAACTGAATTTATTGACTGTCCTGGGCATATTTTGTGATAAATGCTCCAGGTGGGCAAACTTTGCTATTTATTTTTGACTCTGTCCTTTATATCCTTCCTTCTGATATGGTCTCTTGCAGATAACCTGGATACAAGTTTGTGTTTTTGACTCTTGTCCTTCAGGGTCTCTAACCCAGCTCTTATGGCACAATGCCACAATCTGTGGGTAAGATGGAAAAAGAAACCAGGAAAAAGCAAGGACAGCTTCATTCCTAACTTCAAAGAGGTTATTAGAAATAGTAAAAGAAGGAATTGATGATCAATTGAATGAAAACTACCTTGAATTTACCTTTTTAAATGAAAAAAAAAAACCCGCCACATACTCTATATATTACAATAAGAAGTACTAGACAATAATACTTTTTTAAAGTTTTATTTTTAATTTATGGAATAAAACAAGCATTTCCATAACACGGCACAACAAAAAAAGATGATTACACACGAAACTGCAACTCTACTGTGTACAACTTTCTATTCCTTTCAAATATAAAACAATCATTATCATCTGAATTTCTCCCTATCCCACCCTAGGGATGGCTACCATTAGATACAAATAGGTATACACACACACACACAGACACACACACACAGACACAAACACACACAGACACACACACACACACACACACACACACACACACACACAGACACACACACACACACACAGACACACACACACAGACACACAGACACACACACAGACACACACACATATGTAAAATTGGTCTATACATACTTCTTTTTATCATTTTTTCCTCTGGATGCAGATAGTGTCTTTCTCCATACGTCCGCTATAGTTGTTTTTGGTATTTATAATAGTCAAAGTAACTCCTTTCAAAAATGAATTAGAAGACTTTAAGTAAATAGTTTTGGATTTTTAAAAATTTTTCACAGTTTGAAAATGAAAGTTTGAAGATGATACAATAATAACTTGGATGCCTTGATATTGCTCGAAACCAAAAGACTGGAATTGGGTGCTAAGGAAAGGAAGGTAATTTGGAAGGATGTTTTATAGATCATTGAGTTTAGAGTTCAAAGGGATTTTGGAGATCATTCAGGGGTAGGCAACCAGAGGCCTTGAGACCCCGTGTGGTCCTCTGGGTCCTTGGGTATGACCCTTTGATTGAATCCAAACTCCACAGAGCAAATCCCTTTAATAAAAGGATTTGTAAGGATTTATTCTGTAAAACTTAGATTCGGTCAAAAGGCCACACCCATAGACCTAGAAGGCACATGTGGCCTCAAGCTCCACAGGTTCCCCACTCCTGATCTAATCCCATCATTTTGTGGAAGAAAAAATTAAAGCCTAGAGAGGGAAAAATGACTTGCTCTTGGTCCCGCCCGGGTGGGGGGGAGGATTCCAAGCAGCTGCTTTGACTTGAAATTCTGGCTCCTTCACTACACTTTAGGACACACTTCTTCATCCTTGCAATGCGGAGCAGAAGCAGCTGTCGTGATGAATTTGGAGCAAGAGAACCTGGGAACAAATCCCAGTTTTGGTACTCACTACCTGTGCTGCACATAAACAAATAACTTCAATAACCAAACTTGCAGCTGAGCTGCAAAACGAAGGAATGGTACAAGAGGATCTCTAAGGCAGGCAGAGGGATTAAAACAATTTTTTTTAAAAAGGGTCAAGCTCTTTATATGCACAAATGAGCCCATTCTACCATGCTTTCTCCAGCAGATTGCCCCTTCTATCATTTCCACACTTTCACTTATCTTCCATCTCTGTGTCTACTGTCTGCATGCCTACCGCCTACAGACATGCTTGTGTCTCCTCTGTTCTTTTTTAAAAATTTATTTATTTGCTTTTTAGTTTTCAACATTCATTTCCACAAGATTTTTAGTTGCAGATTTTCTCCCCATCTTTCTCCTACCCCTACCCCAAGGTGGTAAGCACACTGAATACCCCTTCCCCCAATCTGTTCTCTTTTATATCTCCACCCACTACTTTCTTGTAGGGCAAGATGGATTTCTATACCCCATTACCTGGATATCTTATTTCCTGGTTGCGTGTAAAAATTTTTTAACATTTGTTTTTAAAACTTTGAGCTCCAGATTCTCTCCCTTCTCCCCTCCTCCCCACCTTCCCCCAGGAAGACAATCCATTCAATATAAGTTGTACATGTATAGTTATGCAAAACGTTTCCATAGTAGTCATATAGTGAAAGACTAATTATATTTCCACCCATCCTATCCCACCCCCCACTTAGTCTATTTTTCCTTTGACCTTGTCCCTTTTCAAAAGTGTTTGCTTTTAACTATCCTCTCCCCCAATCTGCCATCCCCCCTTCTTATACCCTTCCCCCCTACTTTCCTGTAGGGTAAGATACCCAATTGAGTGTGTTTGTTACTTCCTCCTTAAGCCAAAACCAGTGAGAATAAGTTTGACTTATTCACTTTCACCTTCCTGCTCTTCCCCTCCATTGGAACAGTTTTTTCTTGCCTCTTTTATGTGAAAAATTTACCCTATTCTATCTCTCCCTTTCTCCTTCTCCCAATATACTCCTCTCTCACCTCAACTTTATTTTTTAAATATCATCCCTTCATACTCAATTCACCCTGTGTCCTTTATGTATACATGTATACACATACATATATACACACACATACACCCACCTATTCACATTCAAATATATGTATGCATACATATATATTCCCTTCAACTATCCTCATACTGAGTAAAGTCTCATAAGTTACAAATATTGTCTTTCCATGTAGGAATACAAACAGTTCAACTTCATTAAGTTCCTTATGATTTCTCTTTCCTGTTTACCTTTTCATTCTTCCCTTGCTTCTTACATTTGAAAGTCAAATTTTCTGTTCAACTCTGGTGTTTTCATCAAGAAGGCTTGCAAGTCCTCTATTTCATTGAATATTCACATTTTCCCTGAAGTATTATACTCAGTTCTGGTGATTCTTGGATTTAATTCTAGTTCTTTTGACCTCTGGAATATCATATCCCAAGCCCTTTGATCCCTTAATGTCAAAGCTGGTAGTTCTTGTGTTATACTGATTGTGTTTCCACAATAGTCAAATTCTTTCTTCCTGACTACCTGGAATATTTTCTCCTTGACCTGAGAACTCTGGAATTTGTCTATAATATTCCTAGGAGTTTTCTTTTTGGGATCTTTTTCAAGAGGTGATCAGTGAATTCTTTCAATTTCCATTTTGTCATCTGATTCTAGAATATCAGGGCAATTTTCCTTGATAATTTCTTGAAGGATGATGTCTAGGCTCTTTTTTTTTTTGATCATGGTCTTCAGGTAGTACAATCATTTAAAAATTATCTTTCCTGGACTTATTTTCCAGGTTTTTCCCCATGGGATATTTCTTATTGCTTTCTATTTTTTCATTTGTTTGGATCTGTTTTATAATATCTTGATTTCTCATTAAGTCATTAACTTCCATTTGCTCCAGTCTAATTTTTAATTAATTATTTTCTTCAGTGAGTTTTTAAAATTCCTTTTCCATCTGACCAATTCTGCTTTTTAAGGCATTCTTCTCCTTTTTGGATCTTCTTTTTGGGTCTTTTGGCTTTTTGGGTCTCTCTTGCCATTTTAGTTAGTCTATTTTTTAAGGTGTAATTTTCTTCAGTATTTTTTTGGGTCTCCTTTAGCAGGCTGTTGCCTCACTTTTCATGATTTTCTTTCATTATTCTCATTTCTCTTCCCAATTTTTCTTCTACTTCTTTTACTTGATTTTCAAAATCCTTTTTTAGCTCCTCCATGGCCTGCAACCAGTTCACATTTTTCTTGGAGGCTTTTGATGCAGGTGTTTTGACTTTGTTGTCTTCTTCTGCTTCTATGTTTTGATCACCTTTGTCACCAAAAATCTATTTTATTGTTTGATTTTGTTTCCTTTGCTTGCTCATCTTACCAGCTAATTATTTGACATTTGAGCTCTTTGCCATGGTAGAACTCTGCTGACAGAGGGGAGAGTTCTGTGTCCCAAATTTCTGGAATTTCACACAGCTGTTGTCAGAGCTTCTTCTAGGCACCTGCCTCAGAATTGTGAGGAGGATTGTCTCTCCACAGCCTCAACAAGCTCTGTCATACCAGTTCTCCTCTCCATAGGACCACCATCCGAGACTGTGACCCAGATCCAATCAGGGCAAAGCAAGAGAATCCTGCCTCAGCACCAGCAGAGAGATTTCCTGCAAATGCTCTCTGGTTGACCACTTGGTTCCCCCGTGATCTTTAGGACTGGAGTTCAGGAGGCAGCCGCTTCTGCCACCCCAGGGGCAGGGGCCAGGGGCCAAATGGCACTCTTCTCTCATACAGGATCAACAGAGTTCCCCACTGAACTTTTCCTTTCTCTTTGGAGCTTATGGATTGAGAAGTCTGGAAATTGCTGCAGCTATTAATGAATCAGTCCCCTGAAGTCTGCTCTGGCTTGTCTGTGCCACTGTTCTGGACTTGTGTGGCTCATGTGAGACTGTGCTCTGGTCCCAGCTCAGTGTGATAGACCCTTCCTGTTAGCCTGCCATGTTGCCTTCAGTGGGAGATTTGTTTCTCTCTCACTTTATGGGTTCTGTAGCACTGAAATTTGTTTAGAGTCATTTTTTACAGGTATTAGAGGTGGTTGGAGCACCAGCTCAAGAAAGTTTCTGCTTTTACTCCACCATCTTGGCTCCACCCTGTGTCTCCTGCATCCTTAAAAAAATCCTTACTATAATCCAGTGTTTTATTTCCTTTTGTAGCAAAACTCATTAAATGGCTATCCACAAGTTATTTCTTTCCTCTCACTCTCTTGTTAAATCTCCACTTATTATGAAACTTACAGAAATCCTCATTCAACTGCTTTCTCTAAAGTTACTAAGCATCTAATAATTGCCAAAACTAAAGACTTTTTTTTTCAATCCTCATTTTTCTTGACTTCTAGCCTTTGGCACTATCCATCACCTCCTCTTCTCCTTGATACCCTCTTCTATCTAGGTTTTTGTGATACTGCTCTTTCCTGGTTCTTCTCTTAACTCTCTAACCATTCCTTAATCTCTCTTGCTGGATATTCATACAGATCACACACACTAACCACAGGGCTCTGTCTGGGCCCCTTTTTCTTTTTCCTATATACTTTCTCATTTGGTGATATCTTAAACTGCCATGGATTCAATTATCTTCTCTGTGCTGATGCCTCTCAAATCTATTTCTCCAGCCCTAACCTCTCTGTTCACCTCCATTCTTGAATCTCCAACTGCCCATTAGATATCTCAAGTGGGTTGCCTCATAGACAACCTAAACTCAACATGTCCAAACTTAAATTCAAATTTCCCCCCTTCAAGCCTTCCTCTTTTCCTAAGTTCACTAATATTATTGCAGGTACCACTCTCCTCCCAATCACCTAGTCTGGCAACCTCATCCAGCATCCTTGACTCCTCATTCTCTCTTTCTCCCCATATTCAAATTCAGATTATTGCCAAGCTATGTTAATTCTATCTTTGTAATATCTCTGATCTACTCCCCCTTTTCTCCTCTGACATTGCTACCAACCTGGTGTAGCCCCTCATCACTTCATACCTGGCCTGCTGGAATAGCCTTCTGGTTGATCTCCCTGACACAAATCTCTCCCTACTCCATTCCATTCTTCACTCTGCTATCAAAATGATATTCTCTCTCTTTTTTTTTTGGCTTTTTGGAGGGCTGTTGGGGTTAAGTGACTTGTCCAAGGTCACATGGCTAGTTTTTGTGTTAAGTGTCTGAGGCCGGATTTGAACTCAGGTCCTCCTGACTCCATGGCTGGTGCTCTATTCACTGCACCATGTAGCCACCCCTAAAATGATATTCTTAAAGAGAAAGTCTGACCATGAACCCCTACTTAATAAACTCCAGCGGTTCCCTGTCATCTCCAGGATTAAATATAAAATCCTCTCAAAAATCTCAATCCTCTCAAACTGCTTCAAATCCTCTCCCCTCCCTTGCCTTTTCAGTCTTCATATGCTTTACATCCCTTCCCCTCCATGATGTACCCTGAGATCTAGCAATACTGGTGTCCTTCATGTTCTTTGCACAATGCCCTCCATACCTTAACTCTGGGCATTTTTACTGACTGTCCCTTACTTTGGGAATGCTCTTTCTCCTCCTTTCCACTTCCTGACTTGCTTTAATTCTCAACACAACTCCTGGCTTTTACAGGGAGCCTTTCCTGATCCCCTTAATTCTACTGCCTTTTCTTGTTGCTGAGAGAAATGATTATTGAATAACCAGTTGTTAATATTGGAGAGATCAAGGATTTTTTTCTTTTCCTATTTCCTCATTTGGATGAGAACAGTTTTTTTTCAAGAACAATGAAGTTGGCTAAAGTAGGCTCTTTGGAGTACTTAGAGCTTGGTCAGACAGGGAAGATGCTAAGGTTATTTACTATTTCTTGGCCATCACCTGTCATCTTGACTTTTGTCCTGCCACTGGACTTTGATGACACTGAAAGAGAGACTGAGACTGAGCAACTCTGCCTTACTTAAACCCAGTTCAGCCACAAGTCGAGACATCACCTATTATCCACTGTTGTACTCTGCTGTCCTGATGCCATTGGTCCTCTTTGAAAATGGGGGATGAACAAGTTTGTACTCAATTACCTTGTATTTATTCTCTACATAATTCTGTATCTATAGAGCCGTCCCCTACTTACCATGTGCTTAGCTAGCCTGGAGAGACTTCTGTCCTGACATTCTTTTGTCCTCACTGATTCCACAGACAGAAAACTGATTTCAGGAAGGTTCCAGTGCCTAGGGCTCTCTGCTCACCTCTCCTTTCCATGAGTTAGCTCCTTTACTAGGATATGAGGGCCTTGAAGGTAAAAATTCTTTTTGCTTTTGAATTCCTATTCCCCAAATCTTATAATAGTTCCTGGCACTGATAAGTAGCAAGGGCTTAATCAATGCTTGTTGATAATTCTAAACTAGCAATTCTCATACTTTCCAGGAGATACCATTTCTGAAGTGCAGCTACAGTTTGGAAACTTTATAAGCTTCTAAATTCAGAGGCAGTTAATAGCTTAGGATATTGTTCAAAGCATCCTACTGAAAACAGTTTCAGGACTGGTTTTCCTCATTGCCAGGCAGCTCACTCAAAACAAGGAGCCTGCCAGGCGCTCAAAACAACAGATGAAAGGATGGGGGTGGGTGGAAAGATTTTCATGTCTATCATAAGTGATTTATGAAAATTAACAAATTTCACTGGCAAGTGATTATGAACTTTCTGGTAACAACTTTCATTATGTAGATCTTAAATGGTGAGGTGAGAGAAGACAAATATAATAAGATTGTAGAGTTTTAGACCACACCCCTATGACAACAGTAAAATGTACATAACTGAAAAAGGTACAGTTGTTTAAGAGGAGCAACTTGTCATAGTGGACAGATAGAGCCAGCAAGACCTGAATTCAAATCCTGTCTCTGACACATACTGAATATGTGACACTTCTCAATGTTTCAAGGCAATTATTTTTTTTTTCTCACTGAGCCACCTGGCTGCCCCTAACCAATTGGGGTTAAGTAACTTGCTCAAGGTTACAGTGCCAGGTGTTCCTGGGTGGGTGCTAAGTGTCTGAGCCTGGGATTCGATCTCCAGGTCATCCTGACACTGGAGCTGGTGCTCTTACTCACTGTGCTACCTGGCTGCCCCCAGGCAATTCTTTAAGAATACATTACAAGGATAATTTTGATTACACCAAATTTAAAAGTTTTTGTGCAAACAAAACCAATGTTGCCAAGATTAGAGAGAAAGTAGGAAACTGGGGAAAATTTTTTTTTACAGTAAATTTCTTTTTTTTACATGTTTTTTTTTTTTTGCTTTTTTTGGAGGAGGGAGGGCAGGGTAATTGGGGTTAAGTGACTTGCCCAAGGTTGCACAGCTAGTAAGTATGAAGTATCTGAGGCTGGACTTGAATGCAGAAACTCCTGACTACAGGGCCGGTGCTCTATTCCCTGCTCCACCTAACTGCCCCAAGTAAATTTATTTGATAAAGATCTCATCTCTCAAATATATAGAGAAATCAGTCAAATTTGTAAGAATATAACTCATTCTCCAACTGATAAGTTGTCAAAAGATATAAACTGGTAGTTTTTAGAAGAAATCAAAGCTATCTCTACTCATATGAAAAACCACTCTAAATCACTATGCATTTTTGTTTTCCATTTGTTTTAGTCACATTTGACTCCATCACCTTATTTGGGGCTTTCTTGGCAAAGATATTGGAGTGGTTTGACATTTCCTTCTGCTAACTTTACAGATGAGGAACTGAGGTAAAGAGGGTCATGTGACTTGACCAGGGTCACTCAGCTTTTAACTGTGAGGCCAGATTTGAATTCAGGAAATCTTCGTTATTCCAGGCCTGACACTATTGAATAAGGATATACAAATTAAAACAGGTCTGAGGTAGCACCTCACCCCTATCATATTGGCTAATGACAAAAAAGGAAAATGATAAATATTGGAGGGAATATTGAAAAATCAGGACACTAACACACTATTGGTAGAGTTGTGAACAGATTCAGCCATTCTGGAAAGCAATCTGGAACTATGTCTAAAGGGCTATAAAACTGTGTATGCACTTTGATCCAGCAATTCCACTATTAGGTCTGTAGACCAAAGAGCTCAAAAGAAAAGGAAAGGACCTATATTTACAAAAATATTTATAGCAGATTCTTTTATGTAGTGACAAAAATTGGAAATTGAGAAATGCCCAGTAATTGGGAAATGGCCAAGCAAGTTGTGTGATGTAATTGTGATGGAGTACTATTGTGCTATAAAAAATGATGAGCAGGATGGTTTCAGAAAAAATAACCTGTATGGACTGAGGCAAAGTGAAGTGAGCAAATGTAGGAGAACATTGTACAAACAATACCACCTGATGATTCACTGTGAATGACACATAATGATCCAAGACACTTCTGAAAGACTTAGCATGAGAAGTGCTATCCACATCCAGAGAAAGAACTGCCAAGAGTCTGAATGCACATTGGAGCAAACTTTTTTACTTTCCTTCTTTTTTGTGTGTCCGTGTTTTCTTTTGCAACATAGCTAATACAGAAATATTTTGTGTGACTGCACATGTATAATGTATTTCAAATTGCTTGCCTTCTCAAGGAGGGAATTGAAAAGGGAGGAAGAAATGAATTTGGTACTCACAATTGTTTTAAAAAATGAAGGCTAAAATTTTTTGTTTATGTGTAATTGACAAAAACAATTAAAATATTATATTTCAATAATAAAATTTTAATAATAAAAAGTATTATAAAAGATTATAAACAAGGTGCTGATGTTCAACAGTGGAAGGGTCCAAGCTGACCTGGTCCCCAGGTCTGGAATAACAAAAAAATTCAATATTACCTTGATTGACTAAGACACATCCACATGATCTCATGACTGACAAGAGCTTGGAAGTGTCCATAAATTGATAGTATTGTCCCAACTATCTGTTTGAAGCTGTTCAAATACTTTGTTAGAAAATAAATGAAGTTTGGGTTATTATACAGTGATAGTCTTTGGTAACAATATTGGAGTGGTTTGCCTTTCCTTTTCCAGCTTGTTTTATAAATGAGGAAACTGAAGCAAGTAGGGTTAAGTGACTTGCTCAGGGTCATACTACTATTAAGTGCTGAAGCCATTTCTAAACTCAGGAAGATGAATTTTTCTGATTCTAAGTACAGTGCTCTATCCACTGTGCCACTTAGCTGCCCCTTTCAATCAAAGGCTGCACAGAAGCACAATGTCCAAGTGACTATCTGTAGCACCAATGCAATATTGACAGTGCCTACAGTAGTTATGAATATGCTGATGTAATTCTGAATTAAAAAAACCCAGACTATCTCTATGGAAGACAGAACCAAAACATTTATTCAAACACCAGAAAGCTGAATCACAGCACCAGAAATCTAAATCCATCACAGCAACAGAGAAATCTATATATGATAACAATGCAAGCGGCACTGCCATCCCCAAGCCGTCCCCCTGCTTGGGCCTTCCCACAAATAAACCCTCACAGCTCACTGCCTACTTCCTCTCTCTCCCTCTGCTCTAACTGCTCTGACTCCTGGCTCTGACTACTCTGATCAGCTTCCTCTCAGCTCTGCTCCACACTTCCTGCTCTACCCCATCCTGCTTCACCTGCCTGATCAGCTCTTCCCAACACAGACTCATGTAACTCAGGCTTCCATGTGACTCAAGCAGGTCACATGGGTCTATCTATTAATGAATGGGAAAGATATTCCCATTAAGCAAAAATACATGAACAATACAGTATCCCTCTGTCCTTTGCACTGGGCAGACCCATACCTGTAGTAATGTGGTAAATTTTGAACTTAAAGTCCACCAAGAGCAATCTTCACAATAGCCTGTGAAGTAGGTAGCACAAATATCATCAATCTCATTTTAAAGATGCAGAAACTAAAGCCCAGTGAAAGCAAGTAACATGATGATAATCACTGCATGATCACAAATGTCAGGATTTGAACCTCGGTCTTTTCTGACTCTATCTGTAGTACAACAGACATACTTATTTTTGTCTCTTACGCTTACTGCCTATGCCTCTGGGCAAATCACTTTATCCCTCTGGGCCTCAGTTTCTTCTTGTAAAATGAGGTGGTTAAACTAGATGCTCTCTAAGCTTCCATCTAGCTCTATCTCTATGATCCTGTTATCCTTTATGAAATCAATAAAGGGTCAAAATAGCTATTTGGACACAATGTCAAGGATTAGGCTATTTTGTGGAATATTCAGCCTGTGGAGCAACCTGGATTTGCGGAGGGCTGTTGGGAGGGAGAAAGGGAAGATGGCCTTCCATCCCTGAAAACTTTCCCTCATGACCTATAATCCTACAAACCATTCCAGTCTGTTTGGTAGATGCTATTCCTTTCCCTTCATGTATGTATCTGAATGATGAAGCATTTGAAAGTGGAGTCAATAGTTAGATTTCTGCCACAGTCACTGACTGGTTGAGGTTCCTAAAACTGACTGTATTAATAAGCAGCATCATGCCCTTGAGAGAAATGATTACTTCTCTCTTGTATTAATAACTAATTGTTGAATCAGGACCAAGGTTTTTTCCCTTTTCTATTTCCTCATTCAGAGATCAACCAGTGTGGGAAATCTTTTTCAAAGACTTAACCAGCTGGGATGGTTAAGATCTAATCAAAGGCAGTAAAAGAAATTCTCAGTTTAGGTGAATGGGTGGAGTCCTTCCTGCTCATTGTGTTTACTGAGACAGGTCTGAGAAAATGTGGATCCTCCCTTTTGTCAGACAGGTTATATGAAAATTGATAACTTTCCTGACCAAGATCTGAGTGCTCCATGGGGCATACCTCAAGACCCTCAGTACAATATAACCCACCTTTAATCATAATATTTGTTCTCTCATTGTTAACCAATCAGAATTGATTGCCACCCTCAGGAATACCTACTCTTCCAAGGGCATATAAATTGTATGCTCACCACCATAAGGGGTTTTTGGCATTTGAGAGTGCCACTGAGCTCTTTTATTAATAGCATACCAGTCATTAATAAAATGATGAGTTACCCAAAAACTAAGTCTCTTTTAAACATCACACCCTAAAGCCAGAACCCTGAAGTGACATCAACCAGAAGTTTGGAGTTTTCCAGTCTCTTTTTTGGAGACTTCAGTTCTTAGTGAGACTTTTGGCATATCTGTGTAGTTTTTTCTTTTCTTTTTTTTTTTAAGCAACTGGGGTTAAGTAACTTGCTCAAGGTTACATGGCCAGTTATTTTGTGTGGGTGTTAAGTATCTGAGGCCGGAACCAAACCCAGGTCTCCGGACACTGGGGCCGGCACTCTTACTCACTGCACCACCTGGCCGCCCCCTGTGTATTCTTTTCTGCTTCCATGACTTTGCATCATTAACATAATTCCTTTGCTTACTCTCTGACTTCTGTTCTCAGAGGAGCAATTGGAAATCTTTTCTAGGGTCATGACTAGAAGGGAACTTCAGGGCTATTAGCGTTCTCCCTCTCACACTCTTTCCAATTTCCTGTGCTCATGGTGACCTGGCTCCCTCAGGAGCGAGCCACTGTAACCCTGGTCATCGTAGTATTCTCTCTGTATCTCCTCTTTTCCCCTCCCTACCCACTTTGCTTCCAAAGCAAATTTCTACATCACCAACTGCCTGCTATACATCTTCACCTTATGCACCTCAAATTCACAATTCCCACAGTCTTTCTTCCTAATACTATCATTCCTTTTTATTTTACTGTTTCTTTTGAGGAGTACCAGCATCCTTCCAGTCTCCCAGGTTTGTAACCTGGGTGACAGCTTTCATTTATCACTCTCAGTCACTTCCCATATCTAATCAGTTGCCCAACTTATCCAATTGTATCTGTAGGACAGATCTTCGCTTGCCACCTTCTCTCCACTCACAGAGTCACTACTTACTTTTTGCCTGGACTATTATTCTATGATAGTTACCTGAGTGATCTCCTTGAATCTAATTCCTACCTCACTCCAATCCATCCTTCACACAGTTGCTAAATCCAAGTTCTAAAAACAGGGGTCAGAATGTGTAACCACCTACCTCTGCTCAAGAAGCTTTTGAGAGAGTTGTGGGAATTGAGTGAATCATACTGACTATCTTGTGGAGACCCTGGGCCATCTTGAGTCATCCTGATCTATATCTGGTCACTAAACCCAGATGGCTTTGGAGGAGAAAGTGAGGCTGGTGACTTTGCCCAGTCCTCCCTCACTTCAATTCAATTCAATTGCAAATCATGGCGTCACCTTGCTGATGTCACAGTTCTCTTTGAGAAGGAAGGACAAACAACATGTCCAATTTATCCTGTGTTTGGATTGTTTGTACTGTGGCTGTTTGTACATTGCCTCCCTATTAGGCTATGAGGTCCTTGAGAAAATGGATAGTCTTTGGATTTTCTTTTTCTTTACAAGTGCCTGGCATTTAGTAGGTACTTTATACATGTTTATTGACTGAATAAGTGAGATACCATAGTTTTCTTCATTTTCAGACATCATGAATTTTAGCTTCTTTACCATCCTGTCCAGCCTATGTGGATACTTTCCAGCCTATTAAACAACCGCTATCTTAGTTGACACCCCCATCCCATGCTGGTACTACCAGGTGTAGCTGCTACTACACCTAGGCTACTAACACTGGTTGAAGAACCCTCCCTCCTGTGTTTCCCCCCTAATCAGTAGACTTCCTTTTTTAAATGCCATTCCCTCAAACTCACCTTACATCCTTATCTTCTATCTAGGTATATTCCTTCTAGCTGTACTATTAGTGGTGGGGCCGTCTGCAGTCATCATGGTCTATATTTTGCCATTGACTGGACCCTGATGACTCCAGAGGAGAAGGTGAGACTGGTGACTTTGCACAACCCTCCTTCGCTTAAATCCAATTCACTTGCAAGTCATGGCATCAGCTTCCTGATACAATGGTCCTCTTCAAGAAAGAAGGACAAAGCAACAACCATGAGTAGCATGAACTGTCCCAATGGGGACCCAACTGGCCAGTTCCA
This sequence comes from Petaurus breviceps papuanus, assembly GCF_028583685.1. Lineage (NCBI taxonomy): Eukaryota > Metazoa > Chordata > Mammalia > Diprotodontia > Petauridae > Petaurus > Petaurus breviceps. The sequence goes on from NW_027186372.1 coordinate 3,804,369, forward strand.
GTTGGACAATGCAGGTCCTTCCTTCCTCCCCCCTCCCCTCCCTTAACCCTCTCTTTCCCTCTCTCCTCTCCTTCCTACCTTCTGTCCACATAGGGTATCATACCCTTATTAGTGCGTGCTGTGCTCAAGGAATATGAATTTTGATGACTGAAACCTAAAAAAGATATTTTGAGATTTATGGGCTAGATTTCTTTCTTAAGAACTATACCTTACAACCAAATCACTCTGGCTCTCATTGATTGGTCAACAATAGGTCCCAGCCCAAGACCACGCAGGAGTTATTGTTTGGAACCTGATGGCTCAGAGTAAATGTAAATAGCAATTGTTTCTGTTTTAGTCACAAAGTCTGAGGGTCTTTTGCTCCCAGATTGATTTTTTTGGACTAGGTCAAGGAGGCCTTTCTTTGACTAATTTTTACCAGTTTTAATCACTGAACAGGCATTGCTTCAATCAAACTGAGATCTGGGAAATACGTTAAAAAGACCAAGATCCCCCTGCACCCAAGGCCACCTCCAGGTGTCTTGCTGCTTGGAGCAGGTTTAGGCTTGTGACTTTGCCCAGCCCTCCCTCACTTAATCCAATTCACTTGCCAGTCATGATATCACCTTCCTGATGTCATGGTCTTCTTTGAGAAGGAAGGACAAACTACCACAAACAATTCTGTAGAGATCCAATTCTGGATCTAGCTCCGTTCCCTTTCTATGCAATTATGGGTCTAGTCCAATTTCCGTCTTATCAGAAAACTTTATTCAATTGTAGAAATTATGATAAAACTGTATTGCATTGTTTGAACCTAGCCCTGTGTGGCTTGGAAGCTGCTTCATACCTACCTGTTGCTTAGATCCAAAGATTGATGCCTTTGCATCAATCAAAGTTTTCTCACAATTATACTTTTCAAGTAACCCATATGTATTATCTGAAAACTAGCCCTGTTCTGGTTTTTGTTTCCTTATTCCTTTAATTGAATACAGACATTTGGTGGGGAGTGGGACACCTCTTTTTCTGATGTCAGAGAATTACACCTGTTTGCTTCCCCCGCCCCCATTCCAACCTGGAAAGCCTCTAATCTTTCCTCCAATTAGAAATCAGATTACCTAATCTTTTATCCTGGTTTATTTCTTGTTAATTGCTTTTAATGCCCCCAAATCTGTCTCCTCCTCTGTTCAGGGTCCAGAGCCAAACTGAGGATACCTGCTCCCGATTTGTTATGCATTTGGCATGCGTAGCTTAATAAATCAATATGCTCAGAAGCACCAGCCTTTGTTTCTTTAATTATTTCAGATTTCACTTGTCAAACTTTTAGGATTAATATAGAATCCACTGTTTGACAGTTATAGCTTCTCAATCTTACTCCAGTCTACCTTTGCAGACTTATTTCATACTATTCTTCTTCAAATACTGCTAGATTCAAACATGTCTATTACTTTCTTCCATACACATCACTACATCTTCTATCCTCCTACCTTTGCAGAGGCTATCCCTTCGCCTAAATGCTTTCTCTTCAGCTTTTCCTTTTGAAACACCTAGGTCTTTTCTAGTTTTAGTTACTTTAATTCATGTACCATCTCCTACCAGTAGCCTTTAATGATCCCCCATGTTCTCAATTCTGTCCCCCTCTAAATGATATGATTTTTATGTTGCCACATAAATTATATATTGCCACATAAAATATATATTATATATAATATAATTATATTATAAGATAGCAAAAATTATATTATTTTATGAAGGAAGGGATGGATTCTTTTTTGTCTGTACATTCCTAGTACTTAGCACAGTGCTTTACCCCTGACCTTTCATTATGAAGAGACAGCAACCAGGACTAAAAATTACCTAGGAGATCTACAATATTGTTTGACTCTTCCCCATACATAGAGACGAGAAAGCCATTTTGAAGAAACTCTTTGAAATTCAGAATCTCATAAACTATTTACTCAACACAGATCTTCTTTCAGGGAAAAAATAAACTTCAGTTCTCTACACCTTAACTCACCATGGGAATAAAAACGGCAGTGGGAGGCTCCAAGTCTCATGGCTCCCAATCTTCATTTATTCATTCACTACCTACCAAAGAGCTGTTACAAAAAAGTACTATTGGATTATTTTATATTATATTTCACCTCCACTTTGGACAGCCTGCTTACTGCCAAGTGGATCCTCTCTCTCTAACTCATCTTGGACTGTTTGCTTCTTCTAATGGTACCACAGCCATTGCTCCAATAGGCTGCCGTTGGGATGCCCAGGAAGGGGAAGACACCAGTCATATTGTAATATCTAACAAGGTTGGTGTGACAAAGGAAAGAAGACAATAATAGACAATATCCCTGTCCCAGGCAGAGACTTGCTCAGGTGGCTAGGAGCTCCCTACTTACAAATGCATGAAGAACTGCCCTCCCTCCATTGATCCTCCAAGTCTTAGAACAGCTCAGAAAGTCATCTTTATACTTAGAGATCAACAGGAAGAAAAGCCAGAAAACCCAGGAGGTGGAAATGAGGAGGCAGAGCATTCTATGCATGAGGAACAGTCAGTCAGGAGGTGGGGGGTCTTATTTGCAGAACATCAAGGAGGTCAGTGTCACACTGGATCTCAAGAATGTATGTGTGTGTATGGGGGGGCTAGATGTTGAAGGTCTTTCAATGCCAAACACAAACTTTTGTAATTGATCCTAAGGGTGAAAAGGAGCCACTGGAGTTTGCTGAGTAGGGGTGGGAGGTGGTTGGACCTGTGCATTAGGAAAGTCATTTGAGTGACTGAACAGAGGATGGACTGGAGTAGGGAAGCCTTGTAGCAGGCAAACCAACTGCTGACCTAATGCAGTAGTCCAAGAAAGAGCAGATGAAGGGCTGTTCTGGGGCAGTGGAAGTATTGCAGGAGAGGAGAAGGCATCTTCAGGAGATATTGTAAAGGTAAAATCAGCAGGGCTTGGCAACAGGTTGTATACAAAGGTTGAGAGGGAGTGTGGAGTTGAGGATGACAACTGCATTGCAAGTCCCGGTGACCGGAAGCATGGCAGTGCCCTTGCCCTTGGCAGTAACAGGAAAGTTTGGAATTGGGTTCGGTTGAGTCTTGGGGGAAAGATGATGACTAGAGTTGGGACATGTTGAGTTGAAGATGTCCATAGGACATTCAGTTTGGGACATCAGGCAGTTGGGAGGTGTGAGACTGGGAGTCAGCTGGGTAAGTCCAGCTGAGAATTGTCAGCATAGAAATAATAATAAAATGTGTGGCAGCAGAGGAGCTCATCAAGTGAAACAGTATAGAGGGAGAAGAGAAAAGGTCCCAGACAAAAGCCAGAGTTAGCAGGTTTGATATATATGGAGAACCAGTAAAGGTTCCAAGAAAAAACCGTGAACAAAAGGCACAGGGTAAATGATGATATTACAGACAATGATGATGAAATTAGTTAGAAGGATAGATCATGTTCTAGTATGCTTTCAATCATACTATATTGCCTCCTATATATAATACCAAAATATGGGCCTCTTAAAGTCGGGAGCTTGTGCCTTACAAAATTGTATACTCTATTGTGTATAGTATATAGGAGGCAGAGCCTTCCATGCTTGATGGACAGTTGATGAAAATACTGAAAGTCAGGAGATGGAGGTCTTGACTCAGTAAGTCTGTTAATTTGACTTGAAGTATGGCCTACAATTTGCTTAGCAAATATCTACTTCTGTTTCTTATGAATTAAACATATTCTCACTTTTCTTTGCAATTATTATTTTTGCTTCTTTCCTTTTTTTGCTTTTTTTTTTGAAGGGGAGAAGGTAGGGCAATTGGGGTTAAGTGACTTGCCCAAGGTCACATAGCTAGTTGTGTGTGTGTGTGTGTGTGTGTGTGTGTGTGTTAAGTGTCTGAAGTTGAATTTGAATTTGAACTCCAGGGCCCATGCTCTAGTCACTGTGCCACCTAACTGCCCCTCTATTATATTTTTTTAATCCTTGAATCCTTCAAAAACATTATATTAAAACTTTTCATTTAAACATCAGCACAAGCAACTAAACTTGCTTAGGCATTATTTATATTTAAATTAATTTATTTCAACACGTATGTTGAATAACACCGTCTCAGTCACTTCCTTCAGGTTATCAGAATTCTTTCCATTCATTCTCATTTAATTTTTCTTCAAAGAAGCATGTATATACTTTTTTTTTTCTGGTCCTGTCATTTTCACTTTTACCACTACCCACTTGAGAACAGTTCCAATTTTTTGAAGTCAACAGGGCCATAATTTTCCCTAACTCCCCCAACTCATTTTGTACCCTCTAAATTTGTGACTAATTAGGAGAATGTGTTGGCAGAGCACATGGCATTTTATTCTGAGCAGCAGATGGTCTTCTCCTTGGCCAATTATTCTCCCTGGGATTTCCCCTCTAGTGGGCTGCTTTTTTCGTTGTTGTGTTGGTTAGATTTCTGATGGGGACCAGAGATTTGAGGAGGAAAATGACTATATCCCTTATGGTTTGGAAATGAAAGAAGTATTCTCTTTTAGACAGAATGCATGCAGCAAGAAGCACAAATTTGCTGAGTCTTTCAGAAAGGTTTATAGTAGCTTCACTGCAGCCTTCTGCTCTTCAGAGACAGAGGCCCAGAGAGATGAAGTAGAAAAATAGCACTCCATGTGGAACCAAAAGAATGGAGCTTCCATTTCAGTTGTCACTTTGCTACCTCTGCCCCTTCTCTGGCCTTCAGTTTCCACATCTGTAAAATGAAGGGTTTGGACAAGATGATGTTAAATACAATGGTGTTGATGAAGAAAATTTCACATTTGTCTAGTACTTTAAAGTTTATCAAGCATTTTATATGCATCATCTTATTTAAGCTTCACAGCAACCTACTGAGATGGATACTATTATTATACCCATTTTTACAAATGAGGCAATATAGCCTCAGGGATATTTAATGGACTTGGAGTCAGAAAGATATTGGCTCCAGTTCTGTCTCAAACATTTACTAGCTGTGTGAGGTTAGGTCTTTCATCTAATCTCACAAAGGCTACATTTCCTCATTTGGAAAGATGGGAATGATAATTATATATCTACCTTAGGGTATTGTGGGGATCAGTTGAGATCATTGTAACCCATGGTTCAATGGCCATTTGTATGAGTCTCTTCCTCATTGGTGGAGATTGGTTATTTGATGTTTTATGCCTATGTGAGGGATCAAGTTGCTGAGAACTTGAAAGAATAGAGATCATGGTCTTCTGACTTCCAGTTCTGAGAGAAAAAAACACGTGATTATAGACTCTCTTCAAGTGCCTGAAGGGACAGAAAAACTCTGGGAACAAGCTGAAATGTAGAGGACCAGGTATCTCAATCTTGCACCACTCCATAGTTTACTACACTAGAGACTTTGGATCATTTCCCTTTGAATGATATTTAACTCTCTCTCTCTGGCTTTCTGTCTTTCTCCCTATGTCTCTTGACTGAGCTGGGTTATCCTTCTCCCAATGCTGATTTTCTGTATTGTTTGGTATATATTTTCCTATATATTTCTTTGATTTCTGTTTTGCCATCAACTCAGATAAATGGTTTTTTTTTTTGCTATTCACTGTATCTGTTCATTGTGGAACTAGCATTTAGTAGAAAGGGAATCAAACTTTGGATATATAGCTTGCGGTTCTCCTTATCCATTAAGGGATGGCAATAAGGAAAATAGCTTGAAGATAAAAAAGGAAATATTGAATAAAGCTGTTGTTACTAAATTTTATGATTCTTTGATCCTTTAAGTATCAAAGCTGTGGTATATATGAAACACAGGGTCCACTGAATGCTTTTAGAAACAACTTAAAAAATTATTGATTCGCGAAAATTTGGGATCACAGAAAAAATGGTTCTGATGATGCATGAGTTAGGTGGGACCAGGATGCAGGAAATACTAATGGGATCTGGAGTATAAGTGAAAGTGCAACCAGTACTGGAGAGGTGGCCAGGGAACCTGTGTCATTAGGAAAGAGCCAGGTCTCAATGCGTGCCAGAAGATGGAAGGAGTGGTAAAGGAAAAAAGCTTTAAGAAGAAAGCAGGTTTTTTAACTAGGTAACATCACTCAATACCCTCCTCCTCTCTGAGGCTCACGTAATCTATATTTACTATGTAATCAATATTCTCATAGCTGTCGTCTGCTGATATCTAGGATGTTTTCTTTCCTTCCTCAGTGCGTTCAGTGCCCAACTTAGACTTTCTCTGCTTGAGAACTCTTGCCTTTAAATTCGGGATGTTCAGCATAAATCGTGGTGCTCCTTCAAACCCTCCTCAATTTGCTCCTTTCCCAAAACCCGCTTCTCCACCCCACTTTAGACATATACAGATAGACATTTTTGAACCTTTTCATCGCCCATCAATGTTCCATGTCGACCTCTGATCTTGGTACCTCTTCCTCTCCCTTTTATAATGAAACTTTGATCTTTACCCTCCTTTTGACCTCTAATCCCTCGACCCTTTATGTCTTTCCCAGGTTATGACCCCTGTACTTGTTACAGTCATCTCTTCCTCTTAGTGACCCTTTAATGAACCACGTTGACTCTCAACTATCCTCTTCATCTTAAGTTTCTTCGTTTATCCAGTTACCAGCTCACCCTGCCTTAGATTACTCCACCTCTCTGCTGCCTTTACTACTAACAACCATGCTACTGAATGAAGCTGGAGAAAATCATGAAACCTTGATGACATCTACTACAAATTTATGTCACATAATTTTAACTGTGCCCTTAAAGTTTCAAGACAATTTTTTACACCTCTCTAATCTACTCATTATCCCACTTACCTAAGACACTCTTCTAAACTTTTTCTCCCTCCTCAGACTCCAAAGATTACTTGGCTCCACGCCTCCATCTTCTCAAATGAAAACCTTGCTTCATATTGTATTGAGATAACTGGGGCCATTTACTACGAGGTCCCCTTTATTCCTCCCTCCTCATTTCCCATGACTCAGATGCCAGTATCTCCTCCTTCACCCTGTCTCATATGAAGAAGTGGCCCTCCTTTTTGCCAAGGGCAACCTCTCTCCTTGCACAAGTGATCACATCCCATTCTACCTTCTCCAGTGGGCTGCCCTCTCAATTACTGCTGTTGTTGTTTAGTCATATCTGACTTTCATGACCCCATGGACCATAGCACACCAGGTCCTTCTATCTGCCACTCTTTCTTGAAGTCTGTCCAAGTTCACATTCATTGCTTCCATGACACTATCTACCTCATCCTCTGCTCTCCTCTCTTCCTTTTGCCTCCAATCTTTCCCAACATCAGGGTCTTTTCCAACGAATCCTGCCTTCTCATTATACAGTCAAAGCATTTAAGCTTCAGCTTCAGTATTTGACCTTCTTGGGAATAATTAACTAATTTAATTAATGTGATTAATTTAATTTAACTAATTAATAGTTAACTAATTAACTAAACAGTATTAACTGATTTGATCTGCTTGCTATTCAAGCAACTCTCAAAAGTCTTCTCCAGTACTGTGATTAGTAGATTCAGTGGCAGTCAGCTTTCCTTGCATTCCAACTCTCACAACCATAAATTGCTACTGGAAAAATCATAGCTTTAACTATATAGAACATTGTCAGTAGAGTGATATCTCTGCTTTTAAATATGCTGTCCAGATTTGCCAATAACTTTCATTCCAAGGAGCAAGTGTTTTTTATTTTATGACTGAAGTTACCATCTGCAGTGATCTTTGAGCTCAAGAATACATAATCAGACACCACTTCCCTTTCTCCTGCCTCTATTTGCCAGGAAGTGATGGGGCCAGTTGCTAAGATCTTAGTTTTTTTCAATGTTAAGCTTCAAGCCAGCTTTTTCCACTCTCTTCTTTCATTGTCATCAACAGGCTTCTTAATTCTTCTTTACTTTCTGCCACCAGAGTGATATCATCTGCATATCTGAGATTGTTAATATTTGTCCAGGCAACCTTAATTCCAGTCTATGATTCATCCAGCCTTTTGCATGATGTGCTCTGCCTATTAATTAAATAAATAAGGTTACAATATAGAGGCTGGTCATACTCCTTTTCCAATATTAAACCTATCATTTGTTTCATGTTTGGTTCTAACTGTTGTTTCTTGGCCCACATACAGGCTCCTCAGGAGACAAATAGGATGATCTGGCATTCCCATCTCTTTGAGGACTTGCCACATTTTGTTGTTATCTATACAGTCAACGGTTTTAGTGTAATCAATTATGCAGAAGTAGATGTTTTTCAGGAATGCCATTGTTTTCCCCACAACCCAGCAAATACCAGCAAGTGTGTTGTAATGGACAGAGTGCCAGGTCTGGAGTCAGGAAGACTCATTCTTGTGAGTTCAAATATGGCCTCAGACTCTTACTAGCTGTGTAACCCCACCCCGGGGAATCGCTTAAAACCTATTTGGCTGAATTTCCCCATCTGTAAAATGAGCCAGAGAAGGAAATGGCAAACCATTTCAATATCTTTACCAAGAAAACCCAAATTGTATCACAAAGATATGACTGTCATCACTGTTCACTCACTAACCTTGTCTATTGGCTCTTTCCTTACTGCCTATATAAGCTTGTATTTCCTTTATCCTCAAAAATCCCTTGTTTGCCTCATCCATCCCCAATAGTTATCACCCCATGTCTCTCCTCCCTCTTGTGGCTAAACTCCTTGAGATGGCTATCAACCATTAACGCCTCTATTTCCTTTTCATCTTGCTCTTTTCTTAACTCTCTACAGTCTAGCTACCATTCAACAAAGGAGCTTTTTACAAAGATAGCAATGATTTCTTAATTGTCAAATCTAAAGACCTTTTCTCAGTCCTCATTCTTCTTGATGTCTGTTAAGGCTTGACAGTGGCATTCGCCCTCTTCTCCTTGATACTAGGTCTCCATGACACTACTTTCTCCTTGGTCTTCTGTCTGTCAGACCTGTCTTCTCAGTCTCCTTTGCTGGATCTTCATCTAGGTGACTAATACCCTACTAATCATATGCGCCCTCCTAGGGCCTATCTAAAATTTCTTCTGTTCTTGGCAATCTTGTCATTTCCTATAGATTCAATCATCTTTTCTATGCTGGTTATTCTCAGATCTGTTTATTCATCTGCAACTTCTCTCCTAACCTCCAGACTAAAGTCTCCAATTTCCAAAATTAAACTCATTATCTTTCTCCCCAAACTCTCTCTCTCTCTCTGTCTCTCTCTGTCTCTCTCTCTCTGTCTGTCTCTCTCTGTCTCTCTCTCTCCCTTCCTCACATATCAAGTCTGTTGCCAAATCCTGTTGATTCTATTTTAAAAATTATCTTTCTTATGACTCAGCAACCACTCTTGTGTAGGCCCTCATCATCTCAAGTCTGGAGTATTTCAACGTCCTTCTGGTTGCTCATGCCTCAAGGCTCTCCCTATTCCAGTCTATCACACAGTCTGTTGTCAAAGTATTCCTCCTAAGGCCTAGTTCTGGCCATGCTGCTCCCCTTTCACCCCCATTCTTTAAACTTCAATGACTTATAACCTCCAGAATCAAATATAGAATCCCCTGGCTTTCAAAATCCTTCACAAACTAGCCTTTATTGGCTTTCTAGTATTTTAATACCTCATGCTGCTCTCATGGTTTCTGAGATCCAATAATCCTGGCTTTCTCGCTGCTTCTCACATACTCTACCCCTCAACATCATGCATTTTTCACTGACTCTTCACCAGGTTTGGAATCCTCTCCCTTCTCATCTCCGTCTCCTGGATTCCCCAGCTTCCTGCAAATGTCAACTAAAACCCCCCATTTCTATGGCACAACTTTCCCTGTTCCCCTTATTTCTAGTGCCTTCCCTCTGCTGATTAGCTCCAATTTACCATGTATACACCTTGTTTGTACATCATTGTATGTGGTCTCCTCCATTAGATGTGAGCTCCTTGAAAGCAGGATTCATCTGCCTTTCTTTCTATCTCTAGCACTTAGAACAGTGACTGGCATAGAGTAAGTATTTAATAAGCAATTGTTAAGTTATTATCCAGACCTCTGTTCTCTGTTGGATCAGGACACCAGGAATGGCTAGTGGAAGGCATTGCTGTTCTTTATGATATATTAGCGCAAAAGTACTTCCCCAGGTCAGTGACTTCAACAACATACCAAAGGAACGTTATTATATACCCCGGCCTCCATCACAGATACAGATTGCAGAGAGACAGGGTAGAAAGAAGGCAAGACCTAATTTGAAATTATTCCTCCCAAGCTTATAATCTATGTGATTCTAAGTAAGTTATAACCTCTCTGATCCTTTATTTTCTCACAATTAAAATGGGGAAAAGATTGTGTACACAATCTAACTCATCAATTTGTTGTGAGTAAAAGGTTATGCTTTAAAGACTTAAAGTGGCATGTAGATGTGACACTGTGATATTTTTTATTGTAATAAGATTTACCTTAAAAAACAATTTCACACATAATTTTAGCCTTGACAGGTCTCAGTTTCTTCACGTGTAAAGTAAAGGAGCTGAATTAGATGACCTCTATGATCCCATCTAATTCTATGTGCCGTGGTCCCATGCTCCTCCTGAGACTGGGAGGATTCTACAAAAAGCACCACAGAATGACGACACAGAATTTAAGGGGGGTCGATATTAACCGTGGCATGGAAAATGTTTCCTTTTCAATGCATCTTAAAGTACAGTTCTCCCGGGAAATTCCACATTTGCTCCTTACTTCCCCTGTGCACAGTGGGCAGATGTGGCATCAAAAAATCCGAGTAAGAAAAATCCCAATGGCCAACTCCATCTCTAAGAACTCTGGCTTGAAGCCATTGTCACCATATGTTTGTTCCACGCACATCCTCGACTTCTCATCTCTGGCTCTACCTCCCTAGCTTTTTCTTCCAGCCCCTGAAAGAAGATCTGCAGATTTTCACTTGAGAGAAAACAAACCAAACACTGCTCCCCACCTTAACAACAACAGGCACAACACACCATCAAAAACTACATATGAACCAAGTAACATACATAATTCACTTCAGAGGAGAATGATATAATGGAAAGACTCCAGCATTGCTGTAAAAATCTATATTATAGATTTAGAGTTGGAAGGGGCCTCAAAAACTACTTAGTTCAATTTTTCCATTTTATAGCAAAGGGAACTCAGGCCCCAAAACATTGAATGACTCATCCAAGGTCATGCATGTATTTACGGAGAAAGGATTTGAACACAGGTCTTTTGAATTCAGAGTGAGTGCTTCATCCTTCTGAGCTCTAAATTCTACAGCTTGTTATATGTGTAGCTATAGTTACTTTTTTTAATTAAATTTTATTTTTAAAAATTAATAGCCATCTACCTTCTCTCCTCCCACCTCTCCTCTCAATTAGAAAAAGAAATAAAGAAATCCATTCCAACAATCCAAAACAAACCCCTGCTTGGCCATTTCCCCAAATGCGTGTCTCACTCTGTATGTTCCCATTTCTTCTCTGTTAGGAGGTGGGCAGATCTGTAAATCCCAGGGACTCTGGCATCATGACTGATCATTGGGTTGACCAAGATTTAAAATTTTTCAAAGCTATTTTCACAACGTGGTTGTTATAATATAAATTGTTCTGTTTCTGCTCATTTCATTGTGCATCAATTCAAAGTGAGGTTCAAATGATACCAACTCCCCACACTGCTTCCTTATTTGTAAAAAAAAAAAATTCTATTTATGCTCCTCAGTTACATGAGATTCATTCTTTCCCATTGCTCCATTCCCCCCCCCCCGTATATCCTTTCACCTTTTCTTTTCCTTTTTTTTAAACATCATCACAAAATCACCAAGAAACCACTTCAAAGGCCTCCGTTTTTTACTTTATTCCCTTTATGACCCTTCCTAACATAACAGTTTTCAGTGGATACTTGAATCATCCTTCCCCATTAGAATGGGAAGAATTTCATCCTTATGAAGTGAAGTCTGATTGCTAGCTTCTATTTATCTTTCTATGTTTCTCTTTACTCTTTTCTTTGTAATTTGGACTTTTTTTCTGTTCTAGATTTTCTGAAAGGGAAGCTGGGAAGCCCTTTATTTCATTAAAGGAACACCTCCCCCCACCATAGGTAAAATCATTTTTTTCCTAGGAAATTCAGTCTTGATTTAAAACCTTTATCTTTTGCTTTTTAGAATATTATATTCTCTGCCCTCTGCTCTTTCATAGAGGAAGCTGCTAAATGTTGTGTAACCCTGATTGTGGTATTCAAACTCTTTCTTTCTGGATGCTTGTGGCATTTTTTCTTTGACTTGGAGGCTCTGGGTTTGGGTCATGAGGTTCCTGGGAGTTTTCATTTTGGGTTTTCTTTCAGGTGATTAGTGTATTCTTTCTATTTTCAACTTGGAACCTCTGTCTCTAATATGTCTGGGCAATGTTCTTTTGTGATAAACAAGATAAATTGGAGATAATGAAGAGAGGGAAGGCAGTAGCACTAAGAGGAATCAGAAAAGGCTTCTAGCAGAAGGTATGATTTAATTGATACTAAAAGGAAGTCATAGAAGTCAGGCTATGGAGACAGAAGGGGGAGAGTTTCAGGCTTGAGGGACAGTGAAAAGCCCCAGAATTTGAGAGGGAGTGAGAGGAACAGTAAGAAGGTCAGTGTCATTAGAATTCAGAGGATATGGGGGGATTTAAGGAGTATACATAGGGAAGTCCCAGGTTATAGAGGGTTTGGAACACCAGAGGATTTTATATTTGATCCTAGGGGGTAACAGAAGACATTGTAGTTGTTTTAATAAAGGATATGACATTATTAAATGCATTTTAGGTAAACCAATTTGATATCTGAGTGAAGGATCCACTCAACTAGGGAGAGATTTGAGTCAGGAGGACTAATCCACTGACTATAGCAATAATTCTGGCATGAGGCAATGACACCTGCACCAGGATCATAGCAGTGTTATAGGAAAGGAGGGGTGTGTATAAGAGATGCTGTGAAGAGAGACTTGGCAAGTGATTGGCTATAGGAGGTGAGAGTAAGAAGCTGATGCTGTCATCGACGTTGCCAACATAGGTGAGTGGGAGGATTATTGTACGTTTCATAGTTAAAGGAAGTTAGGAAGAAGACAAGGCTTTGGGGAAAGACAATGAGGTCAGTTTTTGACATGCTAAGCTTAAGATGTCTATAAGATATTCAGTTCTAAATGTCCAATAAACAGTTGGAGATGGAAGACTGAATGTAAGCAGAAAGGTTAGGGCTGGATAAGTAGATCTGAGAATTATCTACAGAAAAAGATCAAAAGGAGCTGATGCCATCACCAAGTGACTATTGTATGGAAGTACTTTCAAAATTCAGGATGAGCTGCTATGCTAGTATTGTGTCAGTCAGACTGCTTTTTACAGTAGAGGAAGATTTTACATAGAATGGGCTTGGGGAGCTGGGCTTTACACATTTTATGTTTGGTGGACAAAAGAAAAAAAAGTACACTCCAAAACTATATGAAGGCGGCACATTTAACTGAGAAGGTCTTTGGCTTCTGAACCAAATAGCCAATAGAAGGAAAATTTAGTATAACTATTGGCTTCTGTTAGAATCAATTCCACTATGGCCAATCAGGATCTCCAAGTGCATACTCACTTCTGAAGGACCTGCTGCACTCTAGAGATTTGGAGGCATAGAATTTACAGCTGAAAGAGACCTTATGGGTCAGCTAATCCATTCCCTCCATTTTATAGGAATCAGAAGCTCAGAGAGAACAAGTTACTTAGGCAAGCTTGAACAGAGTTAACAGCAGATCCCGTTCCTCATATTCCCAGGCCAATGCTCTTTCCATTACACCACAATGTTCTCCCTCTTGTTTTCAGGATAAGCTTATACCACAACTTTTCTGAATCATCAAATGGGAAAAAAGGGGGGGGGGAATTGTCCTTTCTATACCTCCCACATCCTCTTCTCTGACTTAGTCTTGATTTAAAGTTACAAGAATTGTTCATAGCCAAAGGCTTCTGCATTTTTTTCTGTGCCACATTTAAAGCAGTTTAACGTGTCTGAATGGTTAGGTAATAAAAATATTGTAATCTGTCTTCCACTCACTCTGAAATTACCACAGATTACCATGGGAATTCCCCAGATTACATTTAAATGTAAGGGTAATTTGGATGAAATAAACCTCAATTTGCTCAACCATCTCCTCCCCTCCGCTGACCCCTCCATCCCAGATATCATCCAATTGGTCATAGTACCTTATTCACAGATGACAAGGAACAGAGCTTTTCAAAGTAAAACATTCAGCTGGTCACAAGCCCCAAAACATGGCACAGCACACACTTTCCTCAGTTCATATTAATTATAAATCCCCACTTCACTCCCCTCCCCCCCAAAAAAAAAGAAGTAAGCATCAAATACAAAGTGATTATAGCTCAATCCATAGGAAAAAAGGGGGAAATTCAGACTAGGCAAAAACCCTATGAATTAACCCTAGACAATGTTAATGCTGAAGGTGTTCACTCACATTTCTAAGAGGGACCACAAACCATCTCCTGGGGGCTTATATTGGTCTCACCTTCTGATCCTGAGATTTTGCCAGCACTACCCTAACCCCCCCCCCCTTCCCCGTTTTCATTGCCCTTTCTCACTCCAGCAAGAAAAGGCAAACAATGATTCTTCTCTGCCATGTGAGGAGGAGGGGGGGAGGAGAGGGTGAGAGGAAACCTGCGACTTGGCCCCTAGGTTAGGGAATCCCAAGGCTTTAAGGGCAATACTACCAAATACCCTTCCCTCCTTCCTGTAATCCTGCAAAACAGGAAGGTGCTGCTTTAGCTCATCCAGGGAAGGAAAAGAGAATTCAATGAAAAACTATTGTAAGGAGCCATGGTGAGTTGCTATACAGCATCTCAAGGAAAGGGTGGACTGAAATTCAACTGTGGTCGGTCCTGTATGCACTGAGGACACTCTAGGACACTTTTCACCAGGACTGGTGAGAGCTACATTCTTCACCATGGGAGGAAGCTGAGGCAAACCTACCAGCCAAGGCAGAAAGGTTAGAAAATATGTAATGAGATAATGTTAGAGAGGGAGAAATGAAACAAATAAGATTTCAAGAAAAATGACATTCAATAAGAACTCAAAGCACAAGTAGATAAATCAATAAAAAAGATCTTAAAAGTAGAAGGATGGGTTCTGAACTCTTAAAAAATTACGAAGATCTTTTAACAGATATTATAAGACAAAGGAGAATGAATCAATGCTTGATGCAGCAGAAACTCCTGTGGCATCTTAGGGGATCATGGCAAAACAAGAAATTTCAGAATGGTTCAAAAAATAAATGAAATCCATAAGAGAAGAAATCAGGAATAGTAATATGATAAAAATTATCATTCTTCATGCAGAAAATTTCTTAAAAATCAGTAATTAAAAAAAACTGAGTACATGGTGGAGAGCTTCTTCAAAGCAGTGAAAAAATGGTTATTTGTAATACAATAATACTGAAATAAAGGAAAATATGATAAAAGAGAAGCAGATACAATTTACATGTAATCCAAAACTGTTGATCTTTAAAAGACTATGTGAAGTCATTTTTAAGGGTTATGGATCTTCCAGAAGAATATAACAAATTAAAAATCTGAACATGATGCACAAAATGATATATGAAAAATTGTCTAGAACTTCTGAATCCAGAAAATGAAGTACCAATGTAAACAACCTACAGATTACTTTCAGAAAAAAAGAAACAAACCAAAAAACTCTAAAAATACAGTGCTTAAGTTGAACAATTACAATGACAAATAAAAAATTCAAGAAAATTCAAACCACACAAGATTATTCTGAACTCATTAGTTACCACAAAAGGGAATGAAAAATAAAGTAAGTTAAGATACAACCCCAAATGACATAATTTTCAAATGTGAGTCAAATCAATTAGAAAAAACCAATATGGAGTCAATTATAGGTATTTGAAAGATCCACGAAAAAAAATACAGCACATTTGTGAATAGACAATTTATCCTGTATTCATGTTAATATCCAAAACAACAGAAACACAATAAGGGTAAATTATTTACAATTATGAAAGAAATAGTCACAAAATAAATTATCCTATGTTTAGAACTCATTACAAAAGAAAAAGAAAAACATTTAATTTGAATCAATGCAATTAGTGTAGTCAAGAAATAGAGGAACCACTTTAGAATCTCCTACCCAAGCAAATGACGGGAAAATCTGGGAACTTTTACTCCCAACCAAAGATTCACAGGCCAGGGTGAAGAAACTAAAGTATTTCTTTTTGTGACTAGATAAAGTGGAAAAGATTTCGTACTTTCCTCTTAACTCAAATGAAGTTACATTCCCTTCATTTGTAGGAAATCTAGGACCTGATGCTACTTATTCCTTCCCACCAGAATCAAGTTCCTCGGTTCTCTTGACTTCTCTGTCTTGATCCAGAATGCAGCAAACAGGGTGTATGAAGTAACCCTCAGTAAAGCACATTACCCCAAATTAGACTTCATCTCATTTGGTTCTCCATCCTTTGCAATCAGGAGTTTCTCTTTGCTCCCAGGGCTTGCTGAATATAAGAAGTCAGGACCATTGAGGACTTATCCACAAGATTTCCCCTCTGGCCCTACTTTTTTCTTTTCCCCCTTTAAATTAGTATCTTTTCTCCATTCATAAAATATTCCCTTAGCCTAGGCATCATGAGAAACGTAGTGGCATGGACAAAGCAGGCCATTCCATCAGACTTGCCCTATAATAACAAAAATATTATCTTACATATGTACATTGCTTTGTACTTACAAATGACTTTTTCTACACTGTTTCATTTGAGTCTGTAAACAGCTCTTAAAGGTGGATAGTATAAGTATTATTATTTTCATTTTGTAAAAGGAAACAAACTAATTCGAAGTTTAGTCACAAAGTTTGTTAAGTCTAGCCCCTGGCACGGTGCTATGCACATAGTAAGTACTTAAGAATAATTTATCGAACTAAATTGTGGGGGGAGGGTTGAACTCAAGTCCTGCAGTATATGGTCCACTATAGAACAGTGACTTTTGTATTATCAGGCTACAAGGAGACTGCTTTCCAGGAGAAAGCCTGATAGCATGTAAACTGCCTTCACACCCAACCTGTTCTGGGTTATTCATTTCGATTTAAGAAAACACAATGACTTCCTAATATGTGCAAGGTACTGTACTAAGGACAATCTCCTCAAACAGATCCTGCAATTTTAGAAACATAGGAACATAATAGTCAGGTATTGACCCTCATCCTAATGTGTGTATGCGAGTCATTCTCTCCCTATACAAATCCACCAGGTGTCCCTTTTGCAGGGTTATATAAAGTCCTTATGGCAAGAGAACCAGGTTCTTGATTTCCTTTTAGGAATATATCAATATCAGGTAAAAAGGGAGTATATAATAGTGAATATATTTCATACATGTAAGATGCAAAGCCATTGTAGTAAGATAGGTTGAGATCACACAAAACTGGCTGCGAAATTGAGGATTTTAAAAATTCTTAATTTTGTGCCTCATCCAGTAAACCAGATGTGCAGACAGAGAGTACAGTCAATCTGCACACATCCAAATGTAAATGAACAGAAAACAATTTTCATCTTGCTATCATGACCGTGTCAAAGCCCTGGTTGAATTCAATATTTTTCTAAGCTGGAAATTTCCCAGTACTCTGTGAAAATTTCCTAAAGATGTCATCTCGATTCAATTTGACAAATATTTATTAAATACATATAATGTAGAAGAGTCTATACCAGGTACTAAAGATGCAAGGGGAAAAATGACTTTATTCCTGATCTCAAGGAGCTTGCATTCTACTATGGAGATACAATAGACACACCACACACACAAAAACACATATACAAGCAAATCCAAAAGAACACAAAATAATTTCAATTTGGAGATAGTCAGAACAAGTTAGGGCAGCCACCTCATTCTAAGTGGTAGAAATTGATCTCTGCTTGGAAGGAAACTAAACATCTTACAAGGTGGAGGTGAAAATATGATGGTATACATAGGGACCCATGTGTACAAATCATTAGAGGCATAGAAATGCCCTCTAATGTAGAAAGCAAATAGTTCAAATTTTTAGTAACAAGAATTTAAGAAGAGGAATAATGTGCAAGTCTAGAAAGGTAGATGAGAGTTAGATTGAAAGGAACTTCAGGTATCAAAGAGGTTTTTTCTTTTTTTTTCACTTTATTCTAGAGGCAATAGGGAGACATAGAAAGTTTTTCAGTAGAAGGCTGACCTGATTAGGTCTGTGTTGCTGGATCTCAATTTAGGAGCTGTATGGAAGACAGCTTAGAAAGGGAAGGGACTTGGGGGAGGCTAAGTGGTGCAGTGAATAAAGCACTGACCCTGGAATCAGGAGGACCTGAGTTTAAATCCGGCCTCAGACACTTAACACTTAGAAAAGCAAAAAAAGCAAAAATGAATGAATGAATGAATAAAAGAAAGGGAAGGGACTGAGGCAAAAAGACTGGTCAGGAAGTTATTGCAATAGTCCCAGTGAAAGGTGATGAAACCTTGTGTAGTGGTTGAATGAGTACAGTGAGGGCAATGAATGGGTCTAAGAGATATCATGGAGTTAGAATAAACATGATATTTGATTGGCTGTGGCTATTTAGGAAGATTTAAGGAGCAAGGATGACTCCTGGCTTATAAATCTGAGCAAATGGAAAGATTCTAGTGTTTTCCTCAAAAATAGAAAGATTTAGAAGAGGGCTGGGTTTGGGGGAAAAGTATAATGAGTTCCATTTTGGATTTGGAGTCAGCAGCCCTGTTTTTCAAATACAGACTCTGCTATTTATTAACTGTGTGACTGTTGACAAGACCCTAAACATCTTTGGACCTCAGTTTATGACTCTGTGACATAAAAAAATGAATTATATAGCCTTTTAGGACCCATCCAGCTCTAACTCCTTTGATCCTGTGAGAATATACTTTTCAGCCTGGCACAAGAGGCAAGAAAATCCTTGCTTTTCTCAGTCAGAAAGCAAGGAATCCTTCTGGATAGGAAAAAAAAAAAGTTAATGAGGGACTCCCTCCATAGTTATATAACAATCTGTTCATCAGCCCATGGGAACTGGATAGATTCAAACACTCACCAATCATGAGAAATATTCAGAGTGAAACAGATTTAGACATGAATACTGCTCTGTCAGCTTACAGCCTAAATACTGCAAAAACTCTATTAGCCAACATTATCGGTGAAAGAAAGGGTTTTGTTTAATTGGCTGAGTATCAACAACAAAAATCTTTCTCTTCCCACTGTGGAACACGATAAAGACTGGATCTGCGATTTAACTGGCATGGAGAACTTCTTGGGAAGGATAAAATGCAGGTGACACATTCTCCACAATTTATAACCTTAGAGAATTGCCCAGAGCATTGAAAGGTTATGTGTGTGTGACTTGTGAGGAGTCACACAGCTAGTATAAATCAAAAGTCAGGCTTTAATCCAGGTCTTTATGGCTCTGAAGACATTTTTGTATCCCCTTTGCCATACCATCTCTCATTTTCATTGCTGAAAATCTTTTTAAAATATGTCACTATTCATCCCCATTAGAATGTGAGCCCCTTGGCAGAGACAATAATACTTTTCTATTTGGATCTCCAACACTGAGCACGGAGCCTTGCACATAGAAGCACTTGATAAATGCTTCACTCATTCCTTCATTCTGTGCCTTGCAATCTGGGAAGCCGGATGAAGTATAATCATTTATTAAGCTTGTGTCAGACACTGTACTAAACACCGAGAATATGAAGCAAAGCAAATATGGGGTCCCTGTCCTCAGTGAGCTTACATTTCAAATGTCAAGACGACATATGAACCACTATGCACATTCAAAATAAATTCGAGGTAATCTCAGAGGTAAAGCACTAGCCATGGGATGTGAGGGACCCAGGAAGTGCAGGTGATGGGGAAGAACATTCCAGGCATGGGTAACAGCTAGTGCAAAGGCGGAGACTCAGGGCATGGGAGTTCCCTCAGCATCCACCATAGAGTTAGTTGCGGAAAGTACTATCTTAATTGAATTCTATAAGGCTGTGGGCAGAAGTGTAGAAAGTGGGAGAATTTGGCTAAATATCCTACAAGTAGCTGTAGGATAGTGGGTTAAGAAGCAGCCTCCTTGGCAGGAAACCCTGGCTTCAGATCCTACCTCTGACTTCCGTTGACTATGTCAGGTTGCGTAAGTCACTTAATTCCACAGGGCCCTAGACCAGCAATGTCAGAATCAAATGGAAACAGGCCACTAAACCATTTATAAGGATCCCTACAAGTTATGTATTGACTTAGAAAACCAAATATCAGCATTATCTATTTTCTGTTGTGGGAAGATAGGTGGATGGAGTGAATCTGGAAGATTCATCTTCCCGAGTACCAATCTGGCCTTAGACTCACTGTGTGACCCTGGGCAAGTAACTTTACCCTGTATGCCTCAGTTTTCTCATCTGTAAAATGAATAGGAATAGGAAATGGCAAGCCACTACAGTATCTCTGTCAAGAAAACCCCAAATGTGGCCATGAGGAGTCAGACAGGATTGAAATGACTGAACAACAGATTTTCTACTCTATTTTTATTTATTAAATTTTCCCAATTACATTTTAATCAGGTTTGGGCCACCCTTGGGAGTGTTGCTGGACCTTTGCTCTAGAAAATGCTCAAAGTTTCAAAAGGGTGCTAACCTGAGTTGCTAGAGGGAGTTTCCTCATCTGAACATTTCTTATGCCAATAGAATCACCCATCTAGTTTTGTCCCCCTATATTGTGAGCCCCCTGGAAGTATTTTTTCTTCCCCCCAAAAAGACAAACTCCCTAATGTCTGATGGTTTTCTTGTCATTTGTCTCCTAGCAGTTGAGGGTAGAAGAAGATTTTTTTTTATTTTGGAACTTCAGGTCTTTCATTCTATGATTTTCATTCTCTTTCTATGCTATCCGTCCTCCAAACTTTAATAAACATTTCTCTCTTCACTTATTCTAAGCTGCTTTTCATTATCATTATAAATACAACCCTCTTTAACCTTCTCAGATTGGTTGGTGACTTCCTTCTGTGTCTTCCAGACATCAACAGGATATTTGCCAGTGGGTGAGGGTGAAATATTGTGGAGGGTGAAATTACTCCACTGGAAATAATCTACCTTTTCTAATATTCTATTAATTCAGGTGGGAAATGGTGCTGTTCCCCATAAATTTTTTTATTTTAATATTGGGCAGGAATTAGATTTGTGCTGGGAATCTATTTAATTCTCATTCCTTGACTCTATTTGAAGTGTAAAGAATGCCTCTAGGCCCTTTAACTACAACTTACACATCCTGCTCCTGGGCATGAAATAATTTGAAGGTGTATTTGAGGATAGAGTTTGCATAATTTAACCAGGAAAATATGCTGTACTCAGCAGATCTTCCTAAGCTATGTAGACTCCCAGGATCAAGAGTGAGAGGAATTCTTAGAGCTCCCCAAGACCAAGACTTTCATTTTACAAACAAGAAAAATGAGTCCTAGAGAGGAATGCAAGGTACTTGTGTAAGGTCACAACACAGATAGGAAGAAGCTTTGGCAGGTGAAACAAGTTTTTCTTGCTAGATACTGATTACCAGGTAAATCCAGTATACCAGTAAGTGGCACCTGGATAGGTCTTCAAAGTCAATGAAAAGTGAAAGGTTGGGTCAGATTATCTGATCTATAGAAGGTTTCTGGCAGAGGGAAGGAAGTGAGAGGTGAATAAAAGGTCCTTGACTGCTTTATGTCAGGAAGGAGCCTCTCACCCAGAGATTACATCTAGGAAGAGAGATGTTTATTGAACTGATTTTTTTTTTTTGGTTAAGCATAGATTTTTTCACTGACAGAGGCTGAGCCAAGATAGCAAACCTAACACAAAGTGAAGCAAGTGTGAGTGTTGGTAGCACTGTACAACTATACATTAGCAGATATGAATGCATGCATGCCTGGATGTATGTATCTTCAAGATATTAGACAACACCCTGTTTTTCAGAGCTAAGACCCAACAAGAAAGCTGTGCCATGACCTTGGCATAACAACAATCCTTTGCTCTCACTCTCTGGATGATCTCACCTGCTGGCAAAATCGCATAATTATTGTATTTCTTTGACCAGCATCAGGTGTTCTTTGAGCTCAGACAAGCACTAGACAAGTACCCATGTTCCCATCATGCAGCTCTGCCAGCAATCACATTTGTGTGGTGGTTGTTACTCCTCATGTCAGGGCTACAGCTCATTACATAGCCATTGGTATAAATATCAAGGTCTAACCACACTAAAGTGGATCCTCCCACTGAGGGCAGGGCCCTGGCAATATGTCCTTGCTTGCAAGCCATTTCCCTCACTTTGAAATTAAACTTCTGTTTGATTTCTGACTCTCTTGTCTCTAGCCTGCACTGCTTGGCTCTGGCTGGTTGACAGTATGTATGTATGTTTATGTGTAACAATAGTTAAGGATGGCCCATATCTGAATACTTGGATCAGACATAGCCATCTTCAGGAGCCTATCAGACATGAAATTTTTGCTTTTTTTTTTTGAGGGGCAATTAGGGTTAAGTGACTTGCCCAAGGTCCAGTAAGTGTTTAGTGTCTGAGGCCAAATTTGAACTCAGGTCCTCCTGACTCCAGAGCCAGTGCTCTATTCATTGTACCACCTAGCTGCCCCAGACATGAAATTTTTGACAGGGAACACAGTGGTTTGTGGCTATTTCATATTGCCAGTTTTTCTCTGAAACTTCAAGTTCAGAGTTGGATCCTGAAAAGACCTGGCCTTGATGAAGATTCCCTGGTTCCCAGGAATAGAGGAAACTGAGCTTGAGGACTTGAGTGTTTGCAGTGCACAACTGGGTTTCAGGGTGCTACAAGGAACATGCCCATACCCCACCTCGGTGAGTCTTGTTTCTTTTAAGAATCATCCTAGGGGTGGCTAGATGGTGCAGTGAATAGAGCACTGACCCTGGAGTCAGGGGAATCTAAGTTCAAATCCAGACTCAGACAACTTAACACTTACTAGCCATGTGACCTTGGGCAAGTCATTTAACCCCAATTACCCAGCTTTTTCCCCTCCAAAAAAGCCAAGAAAAAAAAGAATCACCCCATAAGGTACCTCAAAGATGGAGGATCTTTTCAACTGGAAAAGAGTTGGTATTACCATCTCTGAATCCTGTTTGTAGTTTATGACCTGCCTGTATAGGTGGTTTGGAAATCATCTGAGGCCATCATGATGGGTGCATGTTACTGGATCTTGAGTCAGGGAATGAAGGTAGATCTGTACAAGATGCCATGAGCTAAAAATGCTCTAGGCTACAAACTGGTCAATCTGTTCTTCTCCTTGTTGCATCTGTTTATTGGCTACTAACATCTTTCTACAGGAGAGGAAGTCTAGGAGAAGCTGTTCTTCATGTCTCTGGCAGGAGTTTACCTATTTGGCCATGGGTCTCAAGCATTTTCTGGGGATTTTATCACTTTCAAGCATCTCACAGAAAAAAGCAGTGGGTGCTGTGAACTACTTAGAAATGTTAGTTTACCCAGGTGAGGAATTCTTAATCATTTTTGACATGACAGAACCCTTAGGAAGTTTGATAAAACCTATGTTTTTAAATGAATTGAATAAAATACATGATTGCCAAACAAACCAATTATGTTGAAGTACAGTTATCAACATTTTTAAAAAAAAATCACAGCCCCAAATTAACGACCCTTAGGCTAGATCACCTTATTGAATTTGGAAATCTTGGAAAGAATGTGAAGAGATCCAAGTGAAAGTAGTTGGAGACAGATCATTGTTAGAGGTCCCAAAGGGATGGAGGCAACTTCCTGATTCACTTCATGATATGCTTTATTTACTTGGTCCATCACATCCATTTCCTCCTCGCAGGTAATCTGGACACCTCCTCCCTACCCTAAGTCATTCAGCTCTCATAGTTAAGCTTTTGCCTTATCTGGTGGTTGCTGAAGGTTGGAACGACTTCAGCAATTTTAAAAATAAGAAAATAATGAAGTTTGTGGTATTGACTGACTTTTCCTTTCACTTGAACATTCAGAGGTCATTGTAGGGCTATTAAATGGCCTAAATTCAATAATGTTGCGTCTCCATGAATAGCGAGATTCAAGGAAAGAGATGGAGAGATGGGAACAATATTTATCATTTAAGTTCATTGTCTTGTATGGGTGCCATTTGGTGCCTCAAAACAATTACAACATTAACATCAAAAATCTTTGATCACAGATGACCATAACAGATATGATAATGAAAAAGTTTGAAATATTGTGAGAATTACCAAAATGTGCTGTAGAGACATAATGTGAGCACATGTTGCTAGAAAAAATGACATGGATAGACTTGCTTGGCTACAAGTTTGCAACAAATCTTCAATTTGTAAAAAAATTAAAAAATACAATAAAAAGAGGTATGTCTGTACATATTTTAAGTGAAGATGTTATTGAAATGAAAACCTAGTAGGAGGTAAAATGGATTTGAGGCATATGGGGGTATATTTTTCCTATAGTTTCTCACTTGCAAACCAATAAATGTTCATCTAGAAATATACCCCCTCTGCTAATTAGGAAGGCACAATCGGCCGAAGAAATGTATAAAAATATCAGCCTTTATCTGTGGGTCTTAACGATGCAGCTGTCAGAGTCAGAAGTGTGATACTAGGTGTTGTTGAGGTTTCTATGGTAGCACCTCCCCGCTCAGTAGCATTGTAAATGGTGACCATGGCACAGCAAATAATGAAAGATTCTTGGGACATTTCTGGTTCTGTTTTAGTTTGGACTGTGTTTACACAGGTGGAATGAAATGGTGAATTGAGCAATTGCCCAATGAACTGTATATATACTCTGTCAGACTAATGAGAAAAAAAATACCATATATGAAAGACCTACTATGTTCCTGGCACTGTGAAGCACTTTATAAATCTTTCATTTGATCCTCCCAACAATGCTGAGGTAATACTATTTTTTTGCTCCATTCTACAGTTAAGGAAATTAAGGCAGAAAGAGGTTAAATGACTTTCTCAGGGTCACATAGCCAGTAAGTGTCTGAAGCTGGATTTGAACTTGAGTCTTCCTGACTCCTGGACCAATGCTCTGGCCACTGTATCATCTAGCTGCCTAACATTGAATAATAACCCATCAGCAGCACTTCTTATACTGGGGATCGTGACCTCATATGGAGTCATGAAAAATTTGACAACTGTAAAAGATTTCTAAACGTGCAAAGACCAAAATTAATTCAAAATCAAATGGGTCATGAATCTGAGGTGGTTCTAGCAGTGCTCCTCTATGTTGCATCAGGCAACTTCACTTCCGGCTTGGTTCTGAACACAAAGCATGCATGCACATTTTTCACTGCATGTGCCCTTGGGCCGTGCAACACCAAAGAAAGCTGCCAAAATAAAAAAAGGGATGGCAAGTGGAAAAAGTTTAAGAAACCCTGCTAGAGCACTGGTCCCAGAGTCAGGGAGTTCCTTCTCACTCTTGAATTGTTTAAAACACACGTCTACACTCTACTTGACTTAGATTGGACAGAACTATTAAAGATAAGGTCAAGCTTAGACACAGAAGAACATTGTGATATCATTTCACCTAATCATCTCTTTTGACAGGTGAAGAAAATTAAGGCTCAGGTAATTTAGGAGAATTGATGTTAGTAAGTGTGTCAGGGCCATCAGATAGATAGTTGGATCTGGGTTTTCTTATTTCAAATTCCACTGTACTTTATATCTGTACTTGAAAAGTTAGGGCAGAAAAGAGTTAAGGCTATGGAATTATTTGATCATTTGACAGTCAAGTCATTCAAATCTAGCTAATTTGGAATTTGTAAAATAGCCTGTGGCAAACAGGTGGCACAGTGGATAAAATTCCAGGCCTGAAAGTCAGAAAGACTAAACTTCATGAGTTCAGATCTGGTCTCAAACACTCTATGACCCTGATCAAGTCACTCAACCCCATTTGCCTCAGTTTCCTCATCAGTAAAATGAAGAAGGAAATGGCAAATCATTCCAATATCATTGACAAGAAAACCCCAAATGGGGTCACAAAGAATCAAAATGACTGAACAACAAAATAACTTAGCCTCGTTCAATATTTCAGTAAGTCCAAAAATATGGTTATTGGGTTCAAGGTGACATTAGTTAAAATATTTGTGATTGTTTATTCATGGCCAATTTTAATATAGTTATCAGTAAAGATTCTCCTTCTTATTTGGAAATAGCCAGAATGATGGAGTCTTGGAATAAGAATCCATTTCAGAATTTTCTAGTCTAATTTGAACAGGAAGCCACTCTATTATGATCATGCTGTCACTCGTTGAAAACCTCTAAAGTTTGGGAACATACTGCCTTCCAACCATTGCATTTTGGGATAGCTTTAACTGATAAGAACTTACATTTTAAGATCTAATTTGATTTTTAAGAAATAGCTAAAATCTGCCTCTTTAGAACTTCTATCTCATTGCTATTAGCTCTGCCTTATAGGACCCAACAGACTAAACCTAATTCTACTTCCACATGGCAACAATACATTAGAAACAATTCTGGATTTGGAATCAGAGGGCCTGAGTTAGAAGTGTGACTCTGCTATTTACTATCTGTATAAAAGCAGTAAGTCACTTAACCATTTGGTTCCTTATCTTTAAAATAAAGGGTGGAGGGGTGACTAGGTGGCACAGTGAATAGAGCACTGGCCCTGGAGTCAGGAGGACCTGAGTTCAAATCCGGCCTGAGACACTTAACACTTACTAGCTGTGTGGCCGTGGGCAAGTCATTTAACCCCAATTGTCCCCCCCCAAACAAAAATAAATAAAAAAATAAAAATAAAATAAAATAATGGGTGGGAGTTGGATTAAATATCCTGTAAGGTACCTTCCAGCTCTAAACTGATTCTTTGAGCTCCCCAAACTTTCTCTTTTTTAGACTAACCAGTCCTGGCTTCTTCAATCCATCATTAGATTAGATATTCTCACATCTATTTGCCATCCTGGACAGCTTTCCCTTCATTTGATCTAGTGAATGCCATTTTTCAGAGATGGCATTCTGAATTGAACATAATTCTGTAGATGAATGTGTCAGAAGACAAGTGGGTTATCATCTCTTGCTTTAAGGTCACTTTACTTCTATAAACACATCCCAAGATTGTGTTAACTTTTTCAGTTGCCATGAGATTCTGCTAACTTTGATTTAGCTTAGGTTCAACTAGGACCCTAAAGTCTCTTTCATATGAACTATTCTTCTTCTCCGAAAAATCTTCATGATAAGTAAAGTCACCCAGTTTTTCTTGGTCAGTGTCTTCTGTTAACGCTTCACTCAAGTCAAATGAGCTGTTTCCACCTCAATGTAAGAGACGGTATTTTTATGGATTAGTAGCAACTCCTTAAGACTATAAATTTCAGAGAAGCCACTAGTTTGCTTTGATGGAAGCAGTTTTTTTCTGTGAGGGTTTTCTATATGTTCTAATGGTAATGATCTCTAGAGCTGGAGGATGTGGAGGTGAAGCTGAGGGGAGAAAAAAGGAAATTTACATGAGATTGTTTTCATATTTGAAAGGAATAGCAAGTCGTGCACAGCAGATTGGCAGTTTCATGTGCAACCATCTTTTTATTGTTCTTTGTTATGGAAATGCTTGTCTTATTCCATAAATTAAAAATAAAAGGAAAATGTGAGTCAAAGTATCCAAGTGAAAAAAATTAAAAAAAAAACCACCGTATGCTTAAATCATACTTTTGGATGCCTTTCCCCCAAATGCTTAGAAAGAACGTGGAATTGAGTAAGCAACATTGAGATAAAATTGGCCATGCGTCATGACAAAGTAGCAAGTTAAAAGTGATCTATGCATGGGGTGGTGTAATAGTAATGGAATTTAAAAATCCCCCTGTATTGTCTTGGTTTTAGGTTTGATTGTGTTAAAAGCCAGAGCTTGTTAATCCCACTTGTGGGATGGACTTGTTGACATGAAAAGAGAGGGCTGAACTGGGAGGAGCTGGTGACGTAGATTTAGAGAGACACAAGAAAAGAGAGAGGCAGAAGAACTTTTTGAAAGCAGCATTTTGGAGGCAGAGAGAGACTGAGAGGATTGCTGAGGGCCACTTTGAATTGCCCAGGACTTTGAGAGCTGCCAAGGACTGAGGAGACATGGCTGTTATGCTGGTACTTTGTCTGTCTGTTTTGATGTTGTTTTGCCAGATTTGTCCACTGGTGAAAGACAGTCCTGTTGTTGCAGAAGTTTTGGAACCTTGCTGTTGGTTCAGAGCTCTTGAGACTGTTCTGCAGACAGAGAGTGAATACTGTCCACTGGTGAAGGACAGTGCTGTTGTTGCAGAATTCTTGGAACCTTGCTGTTGGTTCAGAAGCCCTGAAGAAGAATTTTGTTGTTGTATGTTTACAGAAATTCTGGAAGAGGGTTTTGCTAATGTTTTCAGGGGTCCTAGGACTGTTCTGCAGACAGAGAATGAATTAATGAAGAGACTGGAAATGTATCTTGTGGCCCTGCTAAGCTTTGTCTCCCCAGGAACAAAGATTGCTGAGAACTTGCCTCTTGTCAAGATGAAGAAAAGGCATCCATTTGGGTATTAAATGCTGTGCTTAAGCTTGTTGTAACTCTGGGGTAGATTCAATTGTGATCCAAGGATGGGGAACTTTTGACCTTTTTGTGCTCTGTGATTGAACAAATGAATGTACTTTACTTATGATTGGAAACTAATCTCCATTTGAGAACAGGGGCTTTGTGATGGACTAAATGAATGTACAGCCTAGGGGTGGAGTAGTATTTAGAAGAGGGATTTTGTGATTGATTAAATGAATGTAATGTCCAGGGGTGGAGTAGTACTTGATTAAATCACACTTGGGGGTAGTACTTGGAGATTACTGAATCACACTTGGTAAATGCTGTATTTTTAATGATATCATATTTTGATCTTCTCTGTTCTTAATTGGTCACTGAATAAAATGGAGAGCACCTATGCTGGTATTTTGAACCTTAGGAAGTTGCTTTTGCTTGGCATTACAGGCGGCCAGGTCGCACAGCGAGTAGGAGCACTGGCTCCAGTGTAAGGATGACCTGGAGATCGAATCATGGGCTCAGACACTCAACACCACACCCAGAAATAACTGGCCGTGTAACCTTGAGCAAGTTATTTAACCCCGAGTACTTAAAAAAAAAAAAGTGATCTATGCAAGCATGATGAAATGGAATGGATTAAATGTTACTCCATATATTATGACTGAGCTTCATAATAAGCAACTGAAACTACAATATTATTATCCCTTTTCCACTCAGTTGCCTCTTTTTACCATGTCTGGATCCTAGGTATTAGTTTTCTTTCCTTCTCAAAATTACCTTTTCTTTTGGCATAAAATTATTTATGTATGCATGTGATATCTTTTTCCAATAGAATGTAAGCTCATTGAGAGCCAGGGCTGTTTTGTTTTTTGTTTTTTATATTCTTAAAGTCTGACAGCAGAAGCTTAATAAATGTTTGTTGAGTTGACTTGTTAGAGCTATTCTCTGTGATTAGAGGAGCTTATGGCCCCTAGTCAAATCTGCCCATGATTTATATTGTACCCACTTTTAGGCTTCAATTTTTCTTACTTTTCACATCTGAACTAGGACAGGTGGAAGGTGGTGCAAACTGGCAAAAGAAAGTAGTTTCTAGTTATCATTTCAATATAGTTTCTATCAGAGCTGGGACTACACTTGGCAATAGGAGAGAATCTCAATTCTTCTCCATATTCTCGGAGAGTATCTTAGGGAAGTCTAGCGATAGATACATAGGGGCTGTTAGGAGGATGCCCGGAGGCACAGGACTTTGAGAAATAAGAGATTAATTCCTCATCTGGTTGTTTCTTTGCACATGTCATGCTTCATCACATTAGTCCATGGAGGCCTGCTGTCATAGAATCATAAAATGTTTGTGTTGTAGTATGTCAGAGCTGGAAAAGAGCTTAGAATATGAAATACTGAATTTTAGATCTGAAAGTCACCTTAAAGGATGCCTAGTCCAAGTTCTTGTAGTTTTGAGGCTGAGAAATGAAGAGTAAAAGAAAAGTGATTTTTTCAAGTTCCTGTAAAGGGTTATCACAATCTGGCTTCCCATCACTGCCTGTGGCTCAAGGATTCATTTCTTTAACATAGTACTTAAAAATACAAAGAGCTCAGACACTAGTAGAATTCCAGATCTAGAAAGAATCTTAGAGATCATTTCCAAAGGATTTTTAACCTGGGGGGGGAGGAGTGTCTATGAACTTAAAAACACTAATAATTGTATTTCAATATAATTGTTTTTCTTTGTAATCCTATTTTATTTTATGCATTATTTGGAGAAGGTAGCCATAGTCTGTCAGTCTACCAAAATGGTCCACAAAACAATAAAAGGGTTGAGTCCTTCATCTAAACCAAGGCATTCAATTGTATTTTTCAGAAGAGGAAACTGAGGCTCAGAGATGATGTGACATTATTTTCCCACTTCCTAGAGTACAAGCAGTATTTTTCACATTGTTCTGAAATGGGAAAGCAAAGTAGGATGTTTTTTGTCCACATTGCCAACTTCTGTTCCCTGGAAGGAGAAAAAAAAATCCAGCAATGTTTCCAGAATTGGCTTCTGGCCAAATAATTTCAACAGCAGATGAAAGAGCTTCTGAATGGATGAGTGTGTACAAAAGGTAAAACCAGTCTACAATCATCTCTGTTGTAATTCAAGGACAAGAAGAAATAATGTGGAAAAGATAACAACCTCTCAGAAAGGCAAAAAAAAAATCAAGGGAAGAAAGGGCTTGGCACTTTCCCCTTCATTTAATTTGTAGTTGCTTTTGTTGTCATTATTCACAACTCTATGTTCTGTGAACTTTGAAGATCTCACATGGGTTTTAATTAGGCCTACACTCTCTGTCTCCCTCCCTCTCTCTCCCTCTCTCTCTCTCTCTGTCTCTCTCTCTGTCTCTCTCTCTCTGTCTCTCTCTCTGTCTCTCTCTCTGTCTCTCTCTCTCTCTCTCTCTCTCTCTCTGTCTCTCTTTCTCTGTCTCTGTCTCTCTGTCTGTCTCTGTCTCTCTGTCTCTCTCTCTTTGTCTCTCTCTCTCTCTGTCTCTCTCTCTCTCTCTGTCTCTCTGTCTCTCTCTCTCCCAACATGTGACATCCATGCCTCTTGTTATCAGCTCTAAACTGTAAGACTATCCTGTGACTTCTTGGCAGCACAACCCCAAAGTAAACAAAGTATACACTGTTCCTACACACAAAGCAGGCTTAACCCAGTTGAGGAAATAGGGGTTACATATGCAGAGCTTTAACTAGAAATTATTTCTACTGATGCAAAACCGGCTAAGTGATATATGTGGGCAGTGGTACAGAAAACCATCTGTGGGGAGGAATACTGTGGGGAGAGATACTGAGGGTGCAGAAGTCAGGCTTAATAATAGGGGCAGGCACTCTGGGAGAAGAAAGCACAACTTACAATCCCAAGAGGGTTGAGGGAATGAGCGGTGGAGCCAGAGAGAAATGTGCCATAACAATGTGGAAGCTAGAGTCCCTGGGGGAAATGGCTTGAAGGCTGTGTGATACAGCATGAAAGGCCAGTATATAAGGTAGTCATAAGGTCGGGGGTAGCAATCATAGCAGGGAGGGAGGGTGCCCTCCCTGAGAGTAAGCTCATCTTCTGGGGAGAAGTGAGTTCCACTCCCTTACATTTGTACCCTGAAGCTAAGTCCCACTCACATTGTGCCAGAAGTTATAGTTGTGTTGATATATTTTTACAAAGTGCTGCATATACATGAAATGATGTGAGTGGTTGAGTAACAGGAATGCTACCAGTATTCCATGAAGGGATAGATCCTGGTGCCTGGGCTGGGTTGGAGGAAGTAGCCAAGGAAAACTTCATGGAACAAATGGGACTTGAATTGGACATTGGAGGATGGCATGATTTAGTTTTGCAGGGGGAAGTAGGAGAAGGCTCATTAAACAAGAGGAAGAATAGAATGGAGAGAAAGGAGGGGAAGGGAAACAAAGAAGGCAGGGAGGAAGAAAAGTAGGAAAGGAGGGGAGGCAAGGAACGAGGGGTAAGGGAGAAAGGAAGTGAGGAAAGAGGGAAGGAAATGAAAAATCAAGAGGAGAGAAATACAGAAAAAGAGACAGAATTGTTAACTCTAAATGCTGCAAAATTGGGAAACTCCCCAGTAGTGAAAGTGGTTATTGCTTACATTTCTGCATCATAGCATCCACCTTATAGCCACAGGGGGAAAGCGATGCTGTTAGAACAAAGATTGACTGCCTGGTTTTTTTTTTATTATTACTTTTGAAACCAATTGTGATGGTGTCATGGGAATCATAGTAAAGAAGTCCAATTCAATCAGTCAGTCATTCAACAATCGTTTATGGAGGGCTTACCATGTGCCAGGCAATGTGGTAAGCACTGGGGATACCCAGAAGGGAAAAAGAGTCCCTTGCCTCAAGGTACCTATCTTCTAATGGTGGAGACAATATTCAAATAACTATATACATGTAAAACATGACAGATATTGTTAACAGGAGGTAATTTTAGAAGGAAGGCACTAGTAGTAGTGGGGGAAGGAGAGAAAGGCTTCCTAAAGGAGGTAGGATTTGAGATGAGTCTTGAAGGAAGTCGGGAAGAAGTGAGAGAGAGCATTGTAGGCATGAGCAAACGGCCAGTGCAAAGCCACAGAAGTGGGAGATGGAGTGTCATGAGGCATAGAATACATGCAAGGAAGACATGTAAGAAAGCTGGACAGGAGGAAAGGGGTTTTAAATGTCAAATAGAGTATGATTTTTTTCCCGGAGCTATTAGAGAGAAAACTGGAATTTATTTTGTAGGGAGGTGATACAGTCAGAACTATGCTTTAGGAAAATTACTTTGATAGCTAAGTGGAGGATGGATAGGAGTGAGGAAAGATTTGAGGGAGGTTATTCCTCCCTCAAGAAGGTTACGTCAATAGTTTAAGGATGAATCTATGAGAGTCTGCATGAGGGTGGTAGCCATGCAGGAATAGAGAAGGGGACATATATGAGAGATGTTGTAAAGGTAAAAATGACAAGACTTGGCAACAGATTAGATATGTAAAGAAAGTAAAAATAAAGGAGTCATGAATGCCGTCCAGGTTTTGGGCTTGTGTTCCTAGGAGTACTCTCAACAGAAGCAGTACCATGAGAAAACTAGAGAGGAGAGATTATGTAGGAGAAGAGGGAGATGGATAGGATGAAGGGAGTTGAGAGGTCAATAAGGATGTAGAAAAAGAAAAGGCCATTAGATTTGGCAATTAACATGGAGCACTTCACAGAGAAAAATTTCAGTCAAATGATGAGATTGGAAGACAGATTATAAAGGGTTTAGAATCTAGTGAGAGTTGAGAAAGCAGCAGCACTGACTGTAGGTAGCTTTCTCATATATATGTTTGTATATGCATATCAGAGATGTAGGATCAAGGAAGGATTTTCTTTTAGGATGGGGAAACACTGGCGTGTTTGTAGGCAGTGAAGAAACAGCTAGTATACAGGGAGAAATTAAAGATTAGAGAGACAGAGGGGTACATTAGAAGGAGCAATATGTTAGATAAGATGGGATAGGATCAAGGACGTACATCAAGGTGTTTGCTATGGCAAGGAGAAGGGCCATCTTTTCATGAAGGGTAGAGTAAAGAAGGAGATAGTGGGGCAAAATATCAAGGGAAGCTCAGTGAGGAAGAAAGAAATGGGAGCTCAAGGAAAATGAATTCATTTTTTTCAGTGAAGTATGAGACAAGGTTCTCAGCCAAGACGGCAGGGAAAGGGGATGCTATGGAAGGCTTGAGTGGGGAACAAAAGGGTTTGAAATAGCCATTGTGATGAGTGGGAGAGTCAATTTATTAAAAAGGCAAAAAAGAATTGCCTTGCTGTAGTGATTACCTGATTGAAATTAGGTAACACAAATTTATAGTAAACTGCTTAAGAACAGGTATTGTTTCTTTCTTTGTATTTGTATCCCCAGAGTTTGCACAGTTCTTGGGTTATAGCAGACACAATAAGTCATTGCTGTGTGATTTTGCAGATGAGGAAATTGAAGCTTTGGGAAACAAAATATCTTTCTGAAGGACATATGTAGTAAGTGAGACAGTCAGGATTTGAACCCATGTTCTCTGCCCCCAGTTCCAATACACATTCTACTGTACTATGTTGACACAGACTTTGTATTACTAGACCAAGAGTTCTTAGTCTTTTTTGTGTCATGGATGCCTTTGGCAGCCTGGCAAAACCTATTGGTATTACAGACCTAGTGTTAGAAGATATCAAGGGCCACCTGGTCCAACTCCCTGATTCTACAGCTGCCAACCCTGAGGCTCAGGGGGTTAAATTGTTATTTAAGTTAACTTAAGCCTATCGGCCCAAGTTCATACAAGTAATTTGCCTCAGAGGCAAGATTGGAACCTAAGCCCTCTAACTCCATAGACTATGGGTGCTCTTTCCATAGCACCAAACCATTATGAGTTTTATGGATTTAAAGCTATTGAGCTTTAAATGAAGAATCTTCTCTGATCTCCCTAATGACTATTAGAGGCCTCCCCACTGTCTTCTCTCACTTCTGGACCTGGTTCACTAGTCTTCCTTTTATTTGGCCCCTTCGCTATTTTGATTTGCTTTGGCAAACACCATAGGCTAGCTTTGTGACTATCCAACTTTCTCCTTGAGTCAACCCTACTTCCTTGCTCTGTTTAATGGGAATAAGACCTGATTCACTATTACAAGATGGAAGATGTTTAGACACAAAGTTAAGTGGTGGCCTTCTTCTCCTGCCTTGGATCACTTTATATGAATTACAATTTAAAAGAGAATAAGGTATTATTCTGTGTCAGATGGGCAATCTAGACATAACTTCACTGTTATGGACCTTTATTTTTAAGTAAAAATATTTGTAAAATATGATTACATGTACAAATAAGTACAGTTAATTTTTTTTTTCAAAGAATTCATAGCACAAGTCCTTGGAAAAGATTTCCTTATTTTGTTCACAATAGAGGTCTTGCTCAAATATCAAGATACCATGTTTGGGAATAAAATAGCCAGCTTGTGTCTTCAGCAAGTTGGTTCATTGAACTCCTGCAAAAGGCAATAGATTTTCCATGAAAACTTCAGTGATCTAGTAATGCTATCTCTCTGAAGAGATTTTTGATTTTTATTACAAATAGCCATTTTCACTTGTGGCCTTAGGGTTGAATCAATATATTGAATACTAAGTGGTTTCAAAACAGAATCATATTTTCCTTAAAAATATCATACTTAAGTACAATGAGGAATGGCTTTAGGTTTTGTCACTAGGGATGAGGTTGTTTACCAATCAGCAATGACTGGTTTGCAAAAACAATGCAAGCAGGAGACTTCAGCAATTATTTGGCAAATCCTTTCATGTGTCAAACCAGGATCATTATCAGAA
Source organism: Petaurus breviceps papuanus (assembly GCF_028583685.1). Taxonomy (NCBI): domain Eukaryota; kingdom Metazoa; phylum Chordata; class Mammalia; order Diprotodontia; family Petauridae; genus Petaurus; species Petaurus breviceps. Next base: position 3,839,672 of record NW_027186372.1, read on the forward strand.
AACATTGATTTTGCATAAATTCCTGGCTAATAGAGGCTACATCATTCTATGTCAAGTGCAGCATGACATGGAGATGTTGGTTTAAGTCCTGGCACTATCATTCACTAGTCCTGGAACTTCAGAGAAGATGCTTCATGTCTTGGAGTCTTGATTTCTTCATTTATAAAATGGAGCTATAAATTGCTGCTTACATCATGGGTCATTATGAGGATCAAATAGCATACATATGAAAATGATTTGTATTCAATCAAGTAGCTATAAAACTGAAACGGACAGCACTGAAAAGAAAACCAAACTTCCTGAAGATTTAACAAGAATTGGTACATGCTGGGCTAAATACAGTATTAGTTATAAACAGTGCACAGTGGAAAGTGGTGATTGCGTAAGACTTGCGGTATGGATTTTGCAGGCCACCAAATGAAAAGAGGTATCTCCGGACATGTAATTAAATATGACAACTCCATCTCTGGGGAAAGAAACACATGTTTCAAAAGTCAAAAATTGCTTTGGAAATGTAACATGCTATACAAACATACTCCTTATAGTTAATATTCATTGGATAATAATATCACTCAGTACACAAACTGACAAGTTAGTAGCGCTTACCAAGTCCTCATGGAAGTTGTTAACATCCAAGAGTGAATGCAGTATAAATGATGTGACACCTGCTGAAAAGAAGCTTATAATTACTTTGTTGGGGGAGAATTAGCTATGTGAAAAAAAACAATATGATATAATATGAAATATTTTGCAAGTTTGTGGAATGCTGATGTTGAGGACAATAGGAATTCAAAGAATGGAAAGAGCCTTATGATGAATATAGTAAAATGAGAATAAAAGATGCTGGATTTGTGCAAGGCTTTGAAGAAAATTCAGTATTTGTATTGGAAGGAAGAAACATGAGGGGGAGGGGTTGAGATTGGAGACTCATTGAAGTTGAACATTGAACACTGAAATTGAACATTGACTGTTCAGTGAGGAAGAAAGGAAGAAAAGAAGGAAGGAAGGAAGGAAGGAAGAAAATAAGGCCAACCTTATTTTTATTTTATTTTTAAATAGTATATATTATATTTTTATATATTATATCATTATTATATGTTATATATATTATATTACATATAATATATATTATATTTTTATTTTATTTTATTTATTATCTACTACCAAATGGAGTTGGATACCAACAAGACTTGGAATGAAATTGGCCATTACAGAACTCTTCAAATGCTAAAGAGCTGTTGGCCACAGAAAGAAAGATGTTTCCTCTACTCCCTAATAGAATTTGCCTTCAGATAGAAAAGTCTGGTATTTTAAGAAAGGATACATAAAAATTCTTGATAAGTTCATGGCCAACAACAAAGTGTGCCATAAAAAACTGGTATGTTGCATGCTCTAGGGAATGATAAAAATTCCCTCTTGGCTCCTCCTCCATAGGCTTAACCTCTCTAGAGAGTTTGTTCTGGGCACTGACTCTGTAGAAGCTCCCAAACCACTGAAATCTTGAAAGATAAGTGAACTCCGCAGCTGCTATGTTTGAGTACAAGAAAATTCTCTGGAGAGCTGCTAAAGCCTCAGGAGAATAATAGCAATGCAATCATGGCAGACCTGCCAGAATTGACAAGAGGGAAGAAAGGCCTCCTTAGATGGGCTTTGTGCTTCAATGTGTTGAGTACTAAGGAAATATTCCCAGACTCTAAATATAACACCAGTTTCACTATCAATTAGGAGGAAGACAGGAGGAGCATTGACTTCTGGCATCATTCAGGATGTCTCTATTGCTAGTGAGAAATACAGAATATAGAATACCAGGATGTCAGTGCTAAAAGTAACCTTAGAAAATAGGTACAGGGAGCCATGGATTGTAGGCAGCTGGAAAGGACTCTGAAGATCACCTGTTCCAACCTCCTTATTTTGCAGATTAGACAAATGAGGTTCGGAGAGCTTAACTGACTTGCCCAGGTCCCAGAAGTCATAAGTGGCAGAGACAGGACCCAGAACTGAAGTGTTTGGGGTGCAAATTGTGAGCTCTTTCCTTCATGCTTCTGCTGCTATCCTAAAATGTCAGAGCTGGAAGCACATTAGAAAACCTCTAGACCAATTTCCTCATTGTATAGATGAGGACCTTGGAGCTCAAGAGCAGAAATCCAGGGCTTTGCCCCAGCTCAGAAGGAGAGTGATTATCAAGCTTATTTCATAGAATAATTACAAGTAAAAAAAAATTTTTTTTGCTTTTTATTGGAGGGGGAAATGTAGGGTGATTGGGGTTAAGTGACTTGCCCAAGGTCACACAGTTGGTTTTGTGCAAGTGTCTGAAGCTGGATTTGATCTCAGGTCCTCCTGACTCCAGGGCAGTGCTCTATTTACTGTGCCACCTAGCCACCCCTATTACAAAGAAAATTTAAGAGGAAGGAAGTTCCATTTAAGAAAAGAGAAACACTTAGGGGCGGCCAGGTGGCTCAGCGAGTAAGAGCACCGGCTCCAGTGTTGGGATGACCTGGGATCGAATCTGGGCTCAGATACTTAGCAACACACCCAGAAATAACTGGCCATGTAACCTTGAGCAAGTTACTTAGCCCTGACTGCTTTAAAAAAAAGAAAAGAAAAGAGAAACACTAAATGGAAATATAGTATAAAAAAAGTTACAGATTTGGAGTTAGGAGAGCTGGATGATTTGGTTTTATAACACAACCATTTTCAGCTACAAGGTCCATTCCCTTTCCATCAAGGGAGGCTTCTTTTCTATCGACTAAAGTCAACAAGTATTTCTGAAGCACCTACTGCATGTAAGACACTGTTCTAGCACAAGGAACACAAGGCTACTAGACTCAGAATGCTAGTTATATCACTTAATATCTCTATTGTCTAAGACAAGACTATGCTTTTTCTGGACTTCAACTGCTATCTTTGTAAAATTAAGGCTTTGAGGCGTGGCTAGGTGGCTCAATGAATAGAGCCTCAGCCCTGGAATCAGGAGGACCTGAGTTCAAATCTGGCCTCAGACACTTAACACAAAAACTAGTCATGTGACCTTGGGCAAGTCACAACCCCAATTGCCCTCCCCCCTCCAAAAGAAAAAGCAAAAAAAAAAAAATAAGGCTCTGACTTAGATGACTATTAAAGTCCCTTCTATCAGTGTGGTATAGTGGGAAATGTTCTGCTTAGCCTAGGGCAAGTTATCTACCACCCCTGAGCTTCAGTTTCCTTGGCAATAAAAGGAAGGGCATCTCTTTGGTCCCTTCTGACTTTAAACCCCATGATTCTGTGAATAATACAGGATCTGGCTTTAATTCATTCTTTGTTCTTAGAAGAATATTTTGCCTCTTTTGGGTTCAGTTTCCTCTTCTTAAACAGTCAGGTGGGGTGGCAGGGTGGTGGACAAAATAAGCCTCTAGCTTTAAAATTCTATAATCTATGAATAGTACACATCAATGTAGCCTTAGCCATTCAAATTTAAATTGTGAACTTAAGTTTCCATGGCTTTGGAATACAATATGTTCATCTTGGAATGGAATCATAATAAACCTCACTGGTTCAAAAGTAAACTTTAGGAGAGAAAAAAATGCAGAAAAGGAATAGCAGTTATTAATTCAAATACAGGTTTCTGCATATGAATTAATTTGTCTTCCTCTGTTTAGTGCTAAGTTTATTTTGTAAACCATTATCTCCTTTTCTTTGTAGTATTTGTGAAAAACAGCTTTGATAACTCTGGTTATTTAATTGCTTTTTTAAAAAACCATACCCTAGGAGATAAACAGCCTGACTGTCTGACTTACAAGCTAGAAGCCAAGTTGTCACAGAACTCACACAAAGATACTGTCCATGCTGCAGAGGGCAGGGAGAATTGGTCTGCTGATTCTCCCTTCCATTTTTCTTTTTCCTTTTCCCTTAGTGCTGAAGGCTTTAAGATGGGCAAAGGGTGCCATGAGCCTTAGCTAATGTCTCCAGAGAGTATCATAATGTGGTAATAGAGTCATAGATTCAATGTTGGAAGGGATCTCAGAGGCCATCTAGTCCAATCCCTTTGTTTCATGAATAAGGAAATTGAATCTTTGAGAGGTAAAGTGACTTCAGAATCTACCAGGAAGTCCTGGTAAGGATCTTCCTGGCAAGATTCAAACCCAAGTCCTGTGACTTCAGATGCAGCTTCCTTCCACCATAACACCCTGAATCTCATGCCCACACAGGAAGTGGTAGATAGTGAAAGGAACCCTTGATTTGGGGTTAGAGGGTGAAAAAAATCCTAAGCATCCTACTTTCCTACATCTATAAAATAAGGATAAAAATAACTACTGTATTTCATATGGTCATTGTGAAGAAGAGGAAGTGGAGAGGGAGACAGAGACAGAGAGACAGGGACAGAGAGAGAGGAGAGAGAGGGGCAGACAGATAGACACAGAGACAGACAGAAAGACAGACAGAGATAGAAAAAGGAGAGATGAAAGACAGAGAGAGACAGAGACAGAGAGACAGGGACAGAGAATGAGAAGAGAGAGGGGCAGACAGATAGACACAGAGAGAAACAGACACAGAGACAAACAGAGATGGAAAAAGGAGAGACGAAAGACAGAGAGAGACAGAGACAGAGAGAGAGGGGCAGACAGATAGACACAGAGAGAAACAGACACAGAGACAGAGATGGAAAAAGGAGAGATGAAAGATAGACAGACAGACAAAGTACACTGAACTTGGCCAGAAAACAAAGGTTTGAATCTTGGTTCTGCTACTTATTACCTATGTGACCTTTGACAAATCACTTTCAATCTCTCAGCCTCCAGTTTCTTGTCCATAAAATAAGGGAGTTTTATTGAATTATCTGTAAGACTCCTTCCATCTCAAAATCCTAGGAAACCAGAGACTGTATATTTACAAAAATTGGGGAATTGACAAAATTTCCAGGAGAAAAAAAGAACAAAATAATTTATTGCTTTTGTAAGCTTATAAGAAGTATCTCTTAACCCCCAAAGGGAGCCCAGATAGAAGATGACATTTAACAAACTCATCTTGAAAACAGGTAGATCAGCTGTGACTGTTCCCTATCTGACTCATGTTATAAAGAAGGCTGCACATGTTCCCCACGTGAAGATAAATTGTGATTCAATTGAAAATGCTAGAGGAAGAAGCATAAAACTCTTCAGGAGACTTGGAGAAATAAGGAAAAAGCTACGGAAAGTCACTTCTAATGCCCCTCTGCCTGCCATCCTCTACATGCCCAAGTCCCTCTCCATAGGGATGAGGAGGGAACACCATATAGGATTGCTTCTCTCAGTATCAGTATTGGGGGGGGCAAGGGCCTGACATTTTCATCCTTGCATTTCTTTATACAAATTCTAGTCATGAATCTTGCTAGGTAGCAAACTACATCCTGAATCCATTAGAGGAAACCTTTGTATGTCTGGAATATCTTTGTATGGGCATAAGAACTATCTTCTCTGAAGTTAAACTTCAGAAATTGATGTGGTTTAATTAATGGGAATGGTACTTTAAAGAAGCTGAGCAGCTAGGTTGTTCAGTAGATAGAGTACTGGGCCTAGAGTCAGGAAGACCTGAGTTTAAATCCAGCCTCAGACATTGACTAGCTGTATGATCATGGGCAAGTCACTTAATACTATTTGCCTCAGTTTTCTCATTTGTAGAATGAGCTAGAGAAGAAAATGGCAAACCACTCAAGTATCTTGTGTATGTATGTATGTGTATGTGTATGTGTGTGTACATACATAATTCTCTAACTACTCTACCTCTCCTAGATATTTCCTGATATTAATTGGTTAAGAGAGTTTCCACCTCCAAACTTAGTGTAATCACTTAATCTACTTAAAAAACTCTTTATTTCATGCTTGATTTCTGCCTTTTTCCAATAGAGATGTTTAACTGCAGTACTCATGACCTTGTCATGATTATTAGTAAAATAATTTATAAATAAGTAAATATATACATATATACAATATTATATGTATACATATTGTACATACACATGCACACAGTGTATATACATACATATATTTCATACACATTATATACATATATACAGTATTATAAATAAGTAAATTTATACATCTTTAGGGTGCATGTTCATTTTAAAAGTTTGTTCTTTCATTGCTAAGTGTGTATGCTTAACACATTTGGTAATTACCAGTCTAAGTGACCTTAGGTATGCCAAAGTGAAGTGAGAAAAAATGCCGAACTTGGATTTAAAAGAATTAAGTTCAAATCCCAGTTTTTCCACTTCCTACCTACATGTGTGATCATGAACAAGGCACTCGAAGTCCCTTAATCTCATTTTCTACATTTATAAAATGATGGAAGAATTCTAAGGGTTCTTAGAATTCTTAGAGTCCAACCACTTTATTATACATAGACAAATATATAAAATGCTTTAAAATATTATCTTATTTTGTCCTAACAACAATCCTGGAATGTAGGTAGTGTTATTGTGTTTGTTTTATAGATGAAGAAACTAAGGCAGAAAAAGATTCAGCTACTGGCCCAGGTTCACACAGATAGTTTGTATCTGTCGCAGAATTTGAACTAAGTTCTTTCTGATTCCCGGTTCAGTGCTTATCCATTTTACCACATAACTGCCTGTGAGGAGGTTAAGTTCCAAAGAAATTAAATAACTTGCCTAAAACCAGGAGGAAAAACAGTATGACTGTTTCATCAAAGATTTTTCTTATCCCTTTTCATTAATGTGGCTACTGTCCACATCACCAAAAGACCCCCAAAGCTTTTGCTTTGCTAATGTTTTCCAAGTCTATCCCTCAGAAAAATCCCGACTCTTTTGCGAATAATAAGCTTATTAGCCCATTAAGACATTCTGGAAACTTCTGGTGCCAAGAGGACAGAGTGAGGCAGGAACTTACCTAATCACTCCCAAATTGCCCTCCAAACATCCTTACAATAACCCCTCAGAGCAAGTTTTGGAATAATGAAAGAGTTTACCAGGTTAGGACAGCTGGGAAAGGTTTATCTTATTGGGGTGAGAGGGGAACACAGTTCAGTGAGCAAACCAGCAGCAAGCCACACCATAGGAAGCCAGCAGTGAAACTCCAGGACCCACAATGCAGGCCAGCAGTGAGGGCTCATCCTCTGTACAAGCCAGCAGCGAGGGACCCCTCTCCAGTGTATGCCAGCAGCTAGGTCCTAAGGCCTGGTGCAAACTAGCAGAAAATCCCTAAGCTCAGCACAAGAACCTTGGGACAGAGTCCTATCAACTCTAGAAGCAGCGCCCAACTTTTATATAAAGTAAGACGTCAGAAAAGAGGTAGAAAAATGAGCAAAAAACCAAGTACAAACAAAAAAAAACCCCAAAAACCTGAACACAGATAATTACTATAACAGGGAGAATCAAATAAAATAAACAGAAGAAAAATGGGAAGAGAAATGAGAGTAATGCAACAGCTTGATAAAGGAAGCACCAAAAAAGAAAAAAAAAAAAGATATATAAACATTTACAGAAGAAAATAACTTCTTAAAAAATAGAATTAGCTAAATGAAGATGGAGGTACAAAAATTCACCAAAGATGGGGAGGGACTCCTTAAAAAAGTAGAAGTGGAGAAATGGAAAAGGAGGTTAAAAAAATTCAATGAAAAAAATAATTCCTTAAAAATTAGAATTGGAAAGGAAAAGGAAAAAATAGAATTGGGCAAGTGGAAACTAATGACTCAATGAGATATAAAAGATAAACTTATCTCAACTTTCCCCTCTCAGAACTAGATAAGTCTAACAAAAAAAAAAAAGAAAGAAGCTAAGGAGGGAAATATAATTTAATGAGAACTAGATATGATAGATCTCTGGAGAAAATTGAATGGGAATAGAAAGGAATATATCTTTTTTTCTCAGTGGTACATGGCACCTACCCAAAAACTGACCATTTATCAGGGCATAAAAACATAACCAAATGTAGAAAAGTAATGCATCCTTTTAATCTCACAATGAAATAAAAATTACATTCAATAAAGGCCAGTGGGAAGATGGATTAGAATTAATTGGCAACCAAGTAATCCAATACTAAAGAATAAGTACATAGAAGGATAAATCATAGAAACAATCAATAATTTCATTAAAAACAATGGCAATGAGACAACATACCAAAATTTGTGGGATGCAGCAAAGCAAAATTTGAGGGAAGTTTTACATCTTTAAATTTTTAGACCAATAAAATAGATAAAGAGCAAATTGGGCATGCAGCTAAAAACATTAGAAAAAGAATAAGTTAACAATCCACAAATTAAATGCAAAATTGGAAGTCCTGAAAATCAAAGGAGAAATTAATAAAATTGAAAGCAAGAAAACTATTGAACTAATAAATAAAACTAGAAATTGGTTTTATGAAAAAATAAAACATTGGTTAATTGATTAAAAAAAGGAAAGAAGAAAACAAAATGATCAGTATCAAAAGTGAAATAAGTGAATTCACTACCAATGAAGATAACATTAAAACATTTTGGAGGTATTTTACCTTATTAAATGGTAATGTCTGTCAACCTAAGCAAAATGGATTAATATTTTCAAAAATACAAATTACTCAGATTAACAAAAGAGGAAATAGAGTACTTAGATAATTGCATCATAGAAAAATAAATTGAAGAACTCATAAATAAACTCTCCAAGAGGGCGGCTAGGTGGCGCAGTGAGTAAAGCGCCTGCCCTGGAGTTGGGAGGACAGGAGTTCAGTTCCGGACTAAGACACTTAACACCCTCACAAAAATAAACTAGCTGTGTAACCTTGAGCAAGTTACTTAACCCCAATTGCCCTCCAAAAGTAAAAAAAAAAAATCTCAAAGAACAAATCCCCCAGACCAGATGGATTCAAAACTGAATTCCATCAAACATTTAAAGAACAATTAACCTCAATAATTGTATTGAGTATAAACTAGTTGGAAAAATAGACCAAGTATTAATCCTACCAAATTCCTTTTACAACACTAATATGGTACTGATACCTAAATTAGAAAGAATCAAAACAGAATAAGAAAACTATAGACCAGTTTCCCTTATAAATAATGATGCAAATCTTAAAAATACTAGCAAGGAGATTACAGCAGCATATCACAAGGATCATACACCATGATCAGGTGATATTTATAACAGGGATGCAGAGTTGGTTCAATATTAGGAAAACTATCATCAAAATGAACCACAAGTGCAGAATTTGGGATCAAACAAAATCTAGAGAGCGTTGTAAGATGCAAAATGAATAATTTTGATTATGTACAATTAAAAGGTTTTTTTTTTTTCCAAAACAAAACCAGGACAACCAAAATTAGAAGGAAAGCAGAAAACCAGGGGAAATTTTTATGGGAAATTTTTGATTAAGAGCTCTTTTCTCAATTTGTGTAGAGAACTGAGTCAAATTTATAAGAATACAAGTCATTCCCCAATTGATAAATGTTTAAAGATAGGAATGGGCAGTTTTCAGAGAAAGAAATCAAAGTCATCTATAGTGATAGGAAAAAATGCAGTGAAATGAGCAGAACCAGGAGAACATTGCACACAATGACAACAATAATGTGTGATGAACAACTCTGAATAATTTAGCTCTTCTCAGAAATATAATCATCAAAGACAATCCCTAAGTACTCATGATAAGGAATGCTATGTTCCTCCAGAGGAAGAACTGATAGTGGCTGAATACAGACTGAAGCATACTATTTTCACTTCCTTTTTTTAGTTTGAGTTTTCTTCCACAAAATGACTAATACGAAAATGTTTTATATGATTGCATATGTATAACCCCTATCATATTACTTACCCTTTAGGGAAGGGTTAGGGGAAAGAGAGAGAGATAGAATTTGGAACTAAAAACTTTTTTTAAAAAGAATTTTAAAAATTGTTTTTATGTGTAATTGAGAGAAAACAAAATACTATTTTAAAAAGACATTCAGACTTTTTCCTTTAAGTAACCCTTTAACATCCTGCCAATATTCTATCTCTAAAATCTCCCTAACCCTTCCTCTGGAGGGATGGAAGATGTGACAGAATTTGGCAAGGGTGTAGTAGGTATGATATGGGAGGGATATTCATATAGCACCTACATAATGCCAGCAAATGTGCGTGAAACAGGTCTAAGATTAAATTTGGTGTCAGTATCACGTGAGACATGGTTCAGTGTGAATCCTTACCTAAGTGAGAGTGCCTAGGAACCTCAGGGGATCTTGGCAAGTCATCCAACTGTGTTTGCATTTTCTCACATAAATAGGTCACTTGCAGGAAGCATCATTATAATATTATTCTTTTCCTTGTTCTCCTAAGTTAATAATTATCTGAGAAGGGAAGAGATGTTTATTCAAAGGGAGCTGAATCAAAATTTAGAGATGTGAAATTTTGAGGATGCTTCCAATTCATTTTTCGAACTAAATTAAATAATGTGTATCATGGTGGTAATAGATATAAATTTTCTCCTGATATGTGAAGTTATGTCTCTTAGCTACACACACACACACACACACACACACACACACACATGGTGATATATTAAAAGGTATGCAAGGTCACAATTATCTTAGTTGTTGGTTAATATCCTGTTCATCAAATAATTATGTGTATGATTTAACTGTTGGCAAAAGTATTAGTCTGAACAAAAAAGTCTGCTTAATATTAAAAATGTCCTCTATTCATTTATGGAAGCATTATATTGGCCATGCTTTGTACTCTTTTTTCAGTTGGACATTAATTTTGGTAATAAATTTGAGTGTTACCATTCCTTAATTTCTCTTTATTGGCCATACTTTGTACTCTTTTTTTAATTGGACATTAATTTTGGTAATAAATTTGAGTGTTACCATTCCTTAATTTCTCTTTAAGTCAAACTGGAATATATGTATATTCGCTTCATTTTCATTTGCTTAAATTCAAATGCCTATAATTCTCATTGTTTTTATCTCTCCAACATCAGTGTGGTGCAGAAGAGACAGTGCTGAACTTGTAGGACCCAGACTTGAGTTCAAAACCTGGTTTTGCTACTTAGTACTATCTCTATGAGCTTGGCAAGTAACCTAAAGTCTCTGGGCCTCAGAGTTTTTTCAATTATAAGATGAGGAGATTGAACTAGATGACGTCTGAGGACCCTTCCAGCCCTAAATCTTTGATCCTGTGACCTGTCATATCCATCTCCACCTCCTATTCCCATTATTATACTCTAAAACAACCTTTTATTACTACTTTCTGGACCTATTGCAATGGAAAATAAATGGATAATCCAGACCCTACTTTCTTCCTTCTTCCATGATGCCATCCATCCTTTCTTCCTTTCTTCCTTCACTCCTTTCTTCCTTCAAGGGAGCTAGATCTACCATGGTATTAAAAAATACCATTTTGTCAAAATAATTTTCCAAATACCATCCTTTTGTGCTGCTGCTTGGAAAAAAATTAATATAGTTTTAATATTTTGTTTTATCAATATGACTAATCATGTTAATTTGTCTCCTGTTAAAACGAATTCTTGGTATAAATTTAACTTGTTTCCATTGAATATTTTTACATATGTTATTATATTCTTTGTTATGCTGTTTAATTTTTTGTATTAATATTCATTGATGCCATCAGTCCCTAATTATCATTCTTTATGTAACCTTTTTTTTTGTTTTTTATTTCAATATCCTATCTCTGCAAAGAGGGATTTGGTAGTATGCCAATTTTATTTATTTTGAGAACATTGTATTTAGTAGGGAAATTAGTTGTTCTTTAGATGCTTGTTAGAACTCACTTGTGACACCTTATGGTGCTAGAGTTTTATTTTTTCCCTGCCCCCCCATCCCCTACCACCACATGGTAGCTCATGTATAACTCATTCAGTTATTTTTTTCTTTCTGATTTGTTTAGGTAACATATCTCCAATTTTATTAATTTATTATATATTTTTAGAGCTTTTAATGTATGCAATTCACATTTTCCATTACATTGTTAAAAGGTTGAGTATAATTATATTTATGATGATTTGATTTTTATTATATTTACATTTGGTGGAATTTTTCCCTTTACTTTTTTTTTTGAAAATTTTGCTAAAGTGACTTTCTATTCTCCCATTTAAAAGTAATACAGCTTACAATTTACATTATTGGTCTTCAAAACCACATGTTTTTCTTTTCTTCTGTTCAATTATTTTGAAAAATGTTCTATTCTGTTTATTTGTCATTAATTTCTATCATTTCCTGTTTTGAGCATGTTTTGGATGTCTTTGTTACTTTTCTAATTTATTGAAATTGTGTGCTTAGTACATTACTTCTGTCTTTTTATCCATTTTTGGTATAAATGTTCAGGAATATACATTTGCTTTTGAGGCCCACTTTATATATATATCTCATAAATATTAATGCTTTTTGCTATTATTGTTAACTTTGATTTTTCTGTTTCTATGATTTTTTGTTGAACTATTCATTATTTGTGATATTGTTTTTAATAACTTTTTGTTTACTTCTTTTGCTTATGTTCCCTTTGTTTATCATTATTTTTTTTTAATTTCTGGTAAAAGGTATATTTATTTTTTTTTATTTTTAGGCATTTATTTATGAGTTCTTTATGCCCTAAACATGATATATTTGGTAAAAGTGTGTCTGATGAAAAAAACCAAATAAACAACAACAAAAACCTTGTGATTTTTATCAAATTATCTTCATTTATCTGTTGAACTGTTTTTTTTTCCCCCCAGGATTCTCTCAAAGCTTGTAATCTCCTCATTGATTACCTTTATTTGATTTGTCAAGTTCCAACAGAAGGATATTCAGATCCACATCTATCAATACTTTATGGTAAGAACTGTAATATTGTGAAAAGAATGGTAAGTTCAAGATTTAGGGTTCAAATCATGGCTCTCAGACTTAACTACCTTTTTAACCTTGGACAAGTCAGCTAGTCTCTCAGTCTCATTTACCTCATTTTACATTAAGCATTTGAAATAGATTACATTAAATACTCCTTCTATGTTATAATGCTACCTAGTTTGACATTTTTTCCTTTAAGTAAATGTCCCAAATGCTGTTTGTTTCATATATAGTTAATACTGTTCCTGTTTCATTGACTTTTAAACTTTTAAATATTATCTAGTTCTCTTGTTTAGTTATCTTGTACCTAATCATGAATAAAAATCCTTTAATTTTTGTATTCAGGTGAAAGATTTTACTTTAACTTTTGATTTTAAGTCTGTATATGTCCCTATGTTTTATGTGAGTTCCTTGCTTTTCCCCCATTGCACAATTCTTTCTATAGGTGTATTCAACCCATTTATACTCTAGATTACAATTGTTAAATTCCATTTTCTTTCCATAATTTCCTATTATATTATTATGGTTTTTTTTTAAATCAATATAAGACTATCTTCATTGTTTTTTTTGGAGGGGGTAGGAGTTTAGGCACCTTTGGTTTCTAATTATTCTAATATTTCAGGAAGCAAAAGAGCTAAGATTATAACCAAGAATCAATTATCCAGCAAAACTAAGTATAATCCTTCAGGGGAAAATGGATATCCAATGAAAGAGACTTTCAGGCATTCCTGATGAAAAGACCAGAGCTGAATAGAAAACCTGATTTTCAAATACAATTCTCCAGAGAAGCATAAAAAGATAAACAGGGAAGAGAAATCATAACGGACTCAATAGCGTTAAACTTTGTTATGGCAAGAAAAGTAGCTCTTTGCGGCTCGTTTCAGCTATTTCCAAGTGCTTTGGAGCCTTGCCTTAGATTGTATCAAAAATCATTGTTGGGAACTGTATACACTGTGTTGCACTTAATAGGCCTAAGGGAGTCTGGAGATCTTCCCTGCCTTTAACAGTAATAAAGGAATTTGAAGACCTTCCTTGTCCTTAATAGGCCTACCATCATCACACGGAACCCATAGTGGGAGGAGCTCACCAAAAGAGCAGAACAGGAAGGGTGAAACAGGAAGGAGCAGAGCAGATAAAAGCTGGAGCAGGGGTGGGATCAAGCAGAACTGAGAGGGAGAATGCTTGTGGTTTTGGCACTCCGTAGCACTCTGTCTCTTGGCCTATCAGACAAAAGCATCCTGTCTGTTGTTTTTAGACAGAAGCCCTGAAAGAGGACTTTACTGCTGTTATAGAAGTCCTAGGGTTTTGCTATTGGTTTGCATTTGATTTCTCAGACAGACGCTTTGTCTGTTGATTTGTGTTACTTTGTCAGACAGAAAGTGAGATGATATTGCCAGCAATGTGTCTAAATATTGATGTAGGTCTGGTAAGCTTTGTCTTCCTAGAAACGGAAACTTTGGAGAGCTTGTAGTGGAGCAGTAAGCTGAGGTATGAAACAGGAGCAGAGAACTGCCTACATATGAATCCAGGCAAGAGTTGGGAGTAGCCAGACTATGGAAGAGGAGTTAACCCTGTGGGGTTTGGAAATCATCCTCTAGTTAAGATAAAAGAAGACTTTACTTGGGTACTCTGAATTGACTGATGAGATTGTGACTTGTTGCACCTGGGGTGGATGGTGTTTGTACTTTCTCTTACCCCTTAAGGGTGAGTGGCTTAAGGATGATTGGAAGCCATCCTTAAGTAAAGATGAAAGAGGACCTTACTTGGATACTGTGTTTTGATTGAGGAGATTGTGACTTACTGAATGATATGTTTTGTTTAATACTATGAAGCCACCTTAGTAATAAGTTGTTATGTTATATTGTTGTGAATGTTGTGCTTTAGTTTCTTGAATGTTTAGCTTTAGTTTATTGCCTATTAAACAGAGAGTTCACTATACTATGTTATTAGATCCTTAAAGTTATTCACAGCAGCAGTCCTCAGTAGAGCGGCTCATTATTGGCTTTACAACTTTCTACATTCTTACATGGGAAAATGATACCTATAAGTCCTAAAAACTTTCTCATTATTAGGGCAATTAAAAGGAGTATATGTAGACCAAAGGCATGTGTGTGAGTTGAATGTGACAGGATGATTTATGAAAAAAATAAAAAATTTATTTTCTATTTTCACTAACATTCATGAATCTCAAATCTTTCAGTGGTTTTGGCTTATTTTTATCAACCAAATCCTCCCACATAGGGCTATTTTCCTTCTTTAGCTTATCAGTAACTCTTAAGGCTCTTGCAGCAAACCTCATCTCACTGCTGTGTGCATGTGTGTGTGTGTGTGTGTGTGTGTGTGTGTGTGTGTGTGTGTAGTTCTTATTAGTATTCTTGCATTCATGGTCTTTCCTTCCAGAGACTTTGATTCACTTTCTTTTTAACCATAATTGTTCATTGTACTTGTAAATTTTCTTGTGTATTTGTTTCCTTATTTCTTTCGCATCATTTTTCCTGTAAATTGATTCTCCCTGTGACTGTTTCTTTAATTTCCTTCCTTTGTGTGTATTCTTTTTTTTTTCTTTTGCATTATTTGTTTGTTATTTTGAGGTGATAAAATGGAGCTGGGCATTGAGGAACCATCTTGCCAGGACTTCCTGGATCTGCTAATAATAGCCTATATTTCATGGTTACAAAATGCTTTACTAACTTTATCTCTTCTCCCCCCACCTTCACAATAATCCTGTAAGGTAACAATATAGGTGTTATTCTCTCAATGTTACAGAGAATGAGAGAAGCTCAGACAGCTTAAATGACTTCCTTATCTTCATTTAGATGATAAATGTCTGAGGCAGGTTCAAACTCAGATTTCTTCTGATACCAAATTCAGCACATTCTTTTTCCCATTTCATCATGATTTAGAAACTATTTAGTCTGTTCTCATTTTATAACTTGGGAAACTGAGACTCAGGTTACATGGGTAATGAGACGTAGATCTCTGACTACAAATCTATCATTCTTTCTATAACACTAATTCATTCATGTTAGAAGAGAAATGGTCTTTTAGATTTTTTTTTTAGAAAAGAGTTGAAATGACTATTTTCTAGTATTTTCTAAGTTGTTTAGAACACAGATTTGCCCACGATAAGTGCACAATAAATCCATGCTACTTGGTTGAATCACTTAGTCATCAATTACTATTTTTTTTATTCCCTTTGTTTATAAATTAAATATTTGTATTCATTCTAAGAGATGAGAAATGGTACTATTCTTTGAATTTCAACGCAGGGGCACAGAGAACATGTGAAATGAATTTACAAACAGCTTTCTATTATTACAGAGTAGGGTTTTATTTTCTAAAGAGAAACTAAAAAATCAAGACTAAGTGAGAGGGATACATTTTGATATATGTCATATCCCAATGATGTGTATTAATGATTTCTCCCACAAGATTTTTTTTTGTAAATAACATTATTCAATGGTATGTTTTTTCAGATTAGAACACAGAAAGATGATACCATCATCTATAAAGGAAAAAAAAGTACTTTGATATTGATTTTACATTCACTGTTCATGTACAAGGTAGTGAAAATATGGGTCTACAGGGTTCAGTAGCTCTAACTCCTGCTCACCTTGACTGATTTGTGGCTTACTGCTTTCTGGGCAATGTATTAGATTGCTCTGAATAGTCAATTGAGTTTACTACCTTCAGACAAATAGGGGACGGTGCTGCTTCAAGTCTGTACAAGTTTTATTGTTGCTTTCTATTATATTTCTACATAGCACACGCTGGAGCCCAAAGATGAGGTTTTTCCAGCTTTAAAGGACTCTAGTTCCGCTTCCACTCAATGTAGTAGCTTATGGGATCTAAGTAAAATATTCTACTTATTGTTTTTCCTTTGTGGTCAGAAAACACGCATGGTTTTAAATAAAGTCATTTAACCAATCTTCAAATATTTGTTAAATGCCAACTTATGCCAGGCATAGGGTAGGAGCTGGGTTACAAAGAGAAAAAAAGTATATCAGTCTCTGCCATTACAGAACTTTCATACTTCTAGGACTGACAACATACATACATACATACATACATATATGTATGTATATATATATATAGAGAGAGAGAGAGACAGAGAGAGAGAGAGAGACAGAGAGAGAGAGATGTACCAAATCCACATGAAATATATAAATTATTTTGTGGGTATGATACTAATCACTAGGGTATTCTAGTCATTTCTAGGTGGAGATTAAACAGAAGAGAAAAGTAGAGTATAAAGTATGTCATCAGTTTTCCCCTTCAGGTGGAGAAAACATTAACCACACTTTCTATTAGGGGAACATTGAACAAAGTAAGCTCTTGACACATTATTATCTGTGCTCAGTACACTGGTGCTGTTTGGTGTTGCTCTGTTGCAGATTGCTTCTCCAATTCGCTTCCTTCCAATACTCTCATATACCAGTCAAAAGTGTGTGTCCTTCTTTTCAACACTCCCAGACACAGTTGAATTCCATTTCCTAGCTCAGCATTCATAATTCTTTATTTTTTAAAGCAATCGGGGTTAAGTAACTTGCTCAAGGTTACACGGCCAGTTATTTCTGGGTGTGGTGCTAAGTGTCTGAGCCTGGATTCGATCCACTGGGTCATCCCGACACTGGGGCCGGTGATCTTACTCGCTCTGCTACCTGGCCACCCCAGCATTCATAATTCTTTAGTCTGTCAGACTAAGAGTTAAGATTTGACCCTCTGAACTGCAACTCAAAAATTGAGAACCTAAAACCAGTTTACCTTTTTCCTCAGGGTTTAGAATTTCTTAGTTCCTTGCAAAATCAACTTCATGATATTTGACATTTATAATTATTGAGAACAGTCATTGAAAAAATAATACGAAAAGTGTGCATAATCAGACATACATTCTCGATTTTAGGAAGACACATTTTAAAGGGTTCAGAGGAAAAATAGAGTCCTATAGACAAAAATTCCATAGGGGAAGTCATTCTTATATCTTATACTATGACCAGGTGAGAGTTATACCAGGAATGCAGGGTTGGTTAAATATGAAGAAAACAGCATAATTGACTGTATCAATAACAAAACTAACAGAAATTATATGAATACATCATTAGAAGAAAAACTTTTGACAAAAGTACAACACCCATTCCTATTAAAAACCCTAGAGAGCATAGGAATAAATTAAAGTCTTCCTTAAAATAATAAGTAACATTAAGCTAAAACCATTAACTAGCATTATCTGTAGTGGGGATAAGTTAGAAGCGTTCCCAATAATATAAGGGGTGAAGAAAGGATGCCCATTATCACCTTTGTTGTTTAATAATATACTAGAAATATTAGCTATATATGAGAAAAAAAAGAAATGGAAGGAATTAGAATAGGCATTGAGAAAACAAAATCAACCCTCTTTTAAGACAATATGACATTACACTCAAAGAATCCTAGAAAATCAACTAAAAACTAGTGGAAATAATTAACAACTGTAGCAAAGTTGCAGAGTACAAAATAAACCCACATAAATCATTTCTATATATTACCAACAAAGTCTAGGAGGAATAAATAGATAGAAAGAGAAACCCCATGTAAAATAACTATAGACAATATAAAATTCTTGGGAGTGTACCTACCAAGACAAATGCAAGAACTATGTGAATACAATCAAAGAACACTTTTCATACAAATAAAGTCAGATGTAAATAACTGAAAAAATATCAATTGCTCATGGGTAAGAACACTGACAATTCTACCTAATTTGATCTATTTATTCAGTGCCACACAAAACAAACTATCAATAAGAGTATTCTGTAGAGCTAGGGAAAATAATAACAAAATGTATTTGGAAGAACAAAAGGTCAAAGATATCAGAAGAATCAATTTAAAAAATGTGAAGGAAGGTGGTTGTGATCCTCCACTAGTATAGTTTTGCTGTCAATTTCTTCATGTAACTCCCTTTACTTCTCTTCTAAGAATTTGCATTCTATATCATTTGGTGCATTTATGTTTAGTAATGATACTACTTCATTGCCTATGGTACCTTCTAGCAGGATATAGTTTCCTTCCTTATCTCTCTTAATTGGATCTATTTTTGCTTTTGCTTTGTCTGAGATCAGGGTTGCTACCCCTGTTTTTGCTTCACCTGAAGCATAATATATTTTACTCCAGTCTTTTATCTTTACTCTGTGTGTAACCCTCTTTTTCAAATGTTTCTTATAAACAACATATTGTAGGATTATGGTTTTTAAACCACTCTGTTATCCACTTCTGTTTTTTGGGAGAGTTCATCCCATTCACAGGTATGACTGCTATCTGTGTCTTTCTCTCAATCCTATTCTGCTCCAACCCTCTATACTTTTCTCTCTCCTTTCTCCCTTTCCCTCCTCACTAGACTTTTGCTTTTGGCCACCACTTTCCTCAATCTGCTCTCCATTCTATCAGCTCCTTTTCTTTTCCTCTCTTTTTCCCTTACTCCTACTTCCCTCTCTTCTATCCCCCCTCCATTTTCTTTCCCATTGGTAAGTTATATTTCTATACCTGATTATGTTATTCACTCTTTGAGCCAAATCTGACAAGAGTAAGGTTCAAACAATGCCCATCTTCCTCCCTTCTTTCCCTCTGCTGTAATAGGTCTTTGTGCCCCTTCATGTGATGTAATTTACCCTTTTCTTCCTCTTCCTTTCCTCTTCTTCCACTACAATCCCTTTACAACACTAGATTTTTTTATCATTAAATCAAAGTCAACTTATACGTATGCGCTCTGTCTATGTATGCAACTTTTAAATGTTGTAACAAAGATATAGCTCTCAAGAGATGCAAGTATCAATCTCCTGCTGGAACACAAGTGTCACTGACCCAAGCTTCTTATGTTGGAGTTTAGGGACCCAGTCACTGCCTTTGTGTGCTGGGGTCTCAGGTGCTGGCAGCTAGAGGCTGTAGGGGTCTGGAAGCAAACCTGGTGCTGCGCAGGGCTGGGGGTAGGGTAGGAGGAGGGGTCTGGCTTCTGGAGGACTCCTGCTCACCCAGGTTGCTTAGAAGCACTGGAAGTTTGGCTGCTAGCAGACATCTTCCCCCTGGCACATGTGCTGGTTGTCTGAGCTGGAGTCTTCTGCTTCCCCTGCCTGTTCCAGGGCACTCAAGGTGAGGGCAGGGGGGAGTCCAGGTGTTGGTGTTTGCCTGCTTGACCAGCATGGATCTCAGGATCTCCTGCTGGTTTGCTGAAGTGGGGCTTGGTGCTGGCATGCCACCCAGCCTGCACTGCTCCTCTTCCACCAGAGTGAGAGGTACTTTTCCTGCTAATCCCCCAAGCTTCCCAGGTTACCCTGTCTTTCTGCTGGCTCAGGAGTTTCAGGGTTTTTCCTGGGGTGATATTTTCTGCATTTTTAGGAGTCAATAAGGGGGGATAGGTGGCACAGTGAGTAAAGCACCAGCCCCAGAGTCAGGAGGACCCAAGTTTGGTTCTGGCCTCAGACACTTCACACACACACACACACACACACACACATAGCTGTGTAACCTTGGGCAATTTACTTAACCCCAATTTCCCTCCAAAAAGGCAAAAAAAAATTGAATAAGGGAGAGTGAGAGTGACTTACTTCTCACTCTGCTATCTAGGACAAAAACTTTTATAGCAGGTCTTTTTGTGGTGTCTAGGAATTGGAAACCAAGAAGATGCCCATCAATGTGGGAATAGCTGAACAAGCTATGATACATGATTTTGATGAAATATTATTGTGCTATGAGAAATGACAAGCAAGATGTCTCCAGAAAAAATAGGAAAGACTTAAATGAACTGATGCAAAGTGAAGTGAACAGGACCAGGAGAATGTTGCACACAGTAATAGAAATATTGGATATTGTTGTTTATCCTTTCTAGAAGGGGACCATAGCATCAGCAATACAATGATTCAAGACAATCCCAAAAGACTTATGATGAACATACTATCCCCTTCCAGAGAAAGAACAGATATTGTCTGAATAGAGACTGAGACAGACTATTTTTCACTTCCTTTCTTTCATTCTTTTTTTATTGTTGTTCAAGTCTTCTTGTGCAAAATGACTAATATGGAAATGTTTTACATGATTGCACATATACAACATATGTTGGATTGCTTACCACCTCAGGGAAGGAGAAGGGAAAGAAAGGAGGGAAGAGTAGAATTTGCAACTCAAAACTTTAAAAAAAATTAAAAATTATTTTAACATGTAATTGGGGGAAAATAAAATATTAAATGGAAAAAATAAAGTCATTTCTGAGGGCCAGAAAATCCTGAAGAATAAATCCTGGCTTCACTATTTACTTTTTTGTTTAAATATTAGTTTTTCCTATCTTGCCAGACTAGAAGTACAGTTGCCACTTACAGATCAAATCCTACTGCTGATCAGCAGGGAAGCTTTGACCTGCTCCATTTATGTTCCATTTTGGGTATCTAAGTGGTGCAATGGATGGAATGTCAAGCCTAAAGTCAGGAGGACTCATCTTCATTCAAATCTGACCTCAGACTAGCTGTGTGATCCTGGGCAAGACACTTAGCCCTGTTTGCCTCTCTTTCCTCATCTGGTAAAATGAATTTGAAGAGAAAATGGCAAACCACTGCAGTTATCTTTGCCAAGGAAACCCAAAATGGGGTAACAAAGTCAGACACAACTGCAACAACTAAATAACAGCAACAAATGACTTAAAGGGAAACAATTCACTTGAGGAAGAAAAATAGGATTTTTCTGTAACTATGTGGATTTAAAGGTCAATTACCACCCAATTTAGATTTTTAAAAGGAAGGTGTAGAATACAGAGACAAGGCCAGATAATAGAAAACAGATATAAAAGCATGACAAAGTCCCACAAAAAGTGGCAGGGATGCTAAAACTCGGAATGAACTGAGGATAGTTAGTAAATCTAAGGATACTATTTTAAGCTATATTGTGAGAAAAGTATCAGAAAAGCTATCTGACCATTGCTTCAGGTCTATGGGGAAATAACTGACAACAGATAAGAGAAATCATTGCCTTATTTCTCTTTTTTCCTTTTGAATTCTCTTTGCCATTCCTTGAGGATGACTTTTGACTTAGAAGTATCAATACCAAAATTATTAGGAAGAAGTTAATAACCAAGACAAATGATGAGATAATAAGAGAGCAGCTAGCTTCCCTTGAGGCAAACAGGGTTAAGTGACTTGCCCAGGTTCACAGAGTTAGTAAGTGTCTGAGGCTAAATTTGTACTTAGGCTCCACTGATTTCAGGCCCAGTGGTCTTATCCACTGCTCCACCTAGCTAACCTACTGCTAAAAGATCTAGTACTTGAAGGTCAAATATTGGGAACTGAATTATCCAGATGATTTATCCAAATAAGGGGAGGCTAAAACATTTAAATGAACCTGGGATCAAAAAAAAATTGTATGCAACAAACTGACCCTTTTCTTTACGTGAGGACGTGCATTTTTAGAAGCTCTTTAGTCTGGAAGTAATTTACCTTTCTAGCCTTGTTATGCATTACTTTGCCTAACATACAATATGGTTTGGTCACCTGAGCTTTTTAGTGACCTCCTACATATACTCCATCTCCCACCTCCATCCCCAGTACAGGCACCATCCTCATTTCCTTTTTTCTTTTTTTGCTTTTTGGAGGGGGGAAGAAGGGCAATTGGGGTTAAGTGACTTGCCCGAGGTCACATGGCTAGTTTTTTGTTAAGTGTCTGAGGCCAGATTTGAACTCAGCTTCTCCTGACTCCAGGGCCTGTGCTCTATTCACAGTGCTGCTTAGTCACCCAATCCTCATTATATATTTCATTTTTCCCAATTACATGTAAACCGTTTTTACAATTCATTTTTTAAAATTTTGAGTTATAAATTCTCTCCTTCCCTCTCTCCCCTACTTGTTTCCTGAGATGGCAAGCAACGTGATATGTACAATCATGCAACATGTATTTCCATATTACTCATATTGTGAAAGTACAAAAAACATGAAAAAACAAAAAAGTAAAAAAAAATATCATGTTTCAATCTGTATTCAGACTCCATCAGTTCTTTCGTTGGAGGTACATAGTATTATTCATAAGTTTTTTGGAATTGTCTTAGATCATTGTATTGCTGAGAATAGCTAAGTTATTCACAGTTGATCATAGTACAGCATTGATATTACTCTGTATAATATTTCCCTGCTTCTGCTTGCTTCACTTTATATCAGTTCATTTAAGACTTCCCAGGTTTTTCTGAAAGCATCCTGCTCATCATTTCTGATAGCACAATAGCATTTCATCACGTGCCACAAGTTGTTCATCCATTCCCCAAATGATGCATCTTCTGTATCTGCACTACTTAAGATCCTTATTTTCTTCAATATTCAGTTCAAGTACTATTTTCTCCCTAAGGCCTTTTGGGGCACCCTCTGCTAGATGTTTGTGTCTTCCTTCCAAAATTTATCTACTTTGTACATATTTTTATATGAATCTATATCTGTTATATGCCATCTTCTTTGATAAAATATAAACGATATGTTTAACTTTTGTGAAGCTTGGTTATCCTTGATAATATATAAAATAATAGTCCACATGAGGCAATGTGTTGTATTGAACAAAGTTGTAAAATTAGAGACAAGAAGACTTAAGGTTGAAACTTATCTCAAGTACTGTCTAAGTGTGATCCTGGACTTCACTTAGTCAGTCTCAGTGTCAGTTTCCTAATCTGTAAATTGGGCATACCCATCTCAATGCAGTGAGGATCAAAAGAAACTATTTATCATCCATCCATCCATCCATCCATCTATCTATCTATCTATCTATCTATCTATCTATCTATCTATCTATCTATCTCTATCTATCTCTATCTATCTATCTATCTATCTATCTATCTATCTATCTATCTATCTATCTCTATCTATCTATCTATCTATCTATCTATCTATCTATCTATCTAATACACCCACATATACATACACATATCTATATACACGCACACATATATAGTGCTTTACAAACCTAAAATGCTATATTTATGCATACATATGCATGCTATATATTATTATTAATACATACTAATTGATTGCTGACTGATCAAACGCTCCATTGCTCCTTGTAAAGGACTCTTCAATAAACTCAAAGGATGTTTGATGTCACTATGTGGAGTCCTTACTATTCCTCCAATGATGGAGACTGTAGCCCTCATATGCCTGCCTACCCTGTGGAACTCTAATTCATGTCTTTGCTGTTTTCTTCATAGCCACCTTGCAACTCAGACGAGAGACTATGAGTACTCTTAATGACTCAACTCCTTCAGTTTCAGAGTTCTGGTGTTCCCATTGTCCTAATTGTTAAATGCTTTACATGACCATGATCCACATATCCAGGCAATCACTAGAGGTCTTTTAAGCATGGGATAGATAACCCTGCAGGTACTGTCTTCCCCTATTAGAATGTAAGCTCCTTGAAAACAGGCACAATCTTCACTTTTGTATTTGTATCCCCAGAGTGTAGCACAATATCACACATATTAAGTCTTTAATAAATGTTTTTCCATCCATTCATCCAATGTGCTGGAGGCCCTCCTAAAGTTTTTTTTTCCTCTGCATCATGAAGATACCAATGGAACTGTCCATTGTGAGAATGCCAATGGATTACTTGAACTACTCGTTGTTACCATGCCCCACTCAATTGCCTTTTGTGTTAGCTTCAACTTCATTGATTCTTCCTGAAAGAAAAGCTTATTTTTCTCACACTACTATCCTTGCAATAATGTTAAATCTTGAAAATTATGGAACACCAAACTGTAAAAGACATTATTATTATTTTTTTTCTATGGAACCTTCTCCCCCTCAGCACCAATACTGTTTTCTGTATTTAGCATCTTTTATGTAGACCTGGTAACCTCTATCCACTTCACATTCACTAAGTACACAGAACCTCAGGCTTTAACCATAGAGAAATCTTGGTGAAAATCTATAAGAAATCAGTCATGCCTAAAACAGAAGAACATCTGACCTTATCAGGAAGAGGATCCAGAAAGTTCAATTTCCTGATTCAAGTTTTGGGCATTTCTGGGGCTAACTGAAGAGGAATTTTAAAATAGGAAACATAAACGGTCTCGTTCTTAAAATGCCACCGAGTTTAACTGGAGGTGATCCTTGCAAATCAGGAGAAAAATAGCAGTGGATGTTTTGCCCAGAGCAGGAAAGTCAATGTTCCATAAGAAAGTATCATAGTATCATAACCAAAAAAGAGAATAAAGAAAAAAAAGGAAGGGAATACATAGTCTAACCCTTTTTATCAGACAAGGCAAGTTTCTGAACTTGACACACTGGAATGATTTGCTAAGAGGATGTAGTTATTAGGTATTCATGGAAAAATGATACCCCCCTCAACAAGATAAAAAGGGTTGGTTCAGTAGAAAGAACACTGGATTGAGGGACAGAGCCCTTGGGCTGGAATCCTGACTTTGCCACTTACTAGCTGTGTGATAGGATCTTATTACTTAGATAGTGAAAAAAGTCCTATAAAGTGTAGTCTCCTTATTTTGAAGCTGAGGAAGCTCTCGGATAAAATGAGGACAATCACATGAGTACTGTCTATAGATCACTTTGCGAATCATAGAAATATATATATATATATGTCTATGTATACATTTATGCATATGTATATGTATACATACACACACACACACACACACACACTACAGCTGCATCCACATAAAGAAGCCCTAGGTGGTATATGTAGGAAATTCAGAAAACAGCAGCAGCAATGGTGTGGTTCAAACTTCAGGCACAGAGCAGAGTCTAACTTTCATTACCTAGCCCAGTTGTCAGAGAAAAATCCAGGGTGGCAATCATAGAAGAAAGATAAGCCTACAATTTCACTCTAGTAAGCCATTTGAGCTTTCCAGGTGCCTGATAAGGGTGGAGTACCACAGCAGTCAACATATTATGCTATTATAGTGATAGGGACATTCAAGACACAAACACAGAAGCAATGCCCTCTAAGTCATCGATAACCATTTCTTTTGGGGGGGGGGGACACAGCTTGGGCACAAACTCAACTAGAATTCCTAGAAGAGATAAAATAAGAGTATTAAAAGAGTTAAATGATTTTATAAATGCAATGACAGTGCTTGAGGAAAAAACGGGAAAAGAAATAATAGCTTAGCACAAGAGGTACAAAACCTTGCCCTAGCAACAAACTCCCTAGAAATTTGACTGGAACAAATAGAAGCTAATGACTCCTCAATACAACAAGGAATATTTAAAACAAATCAAAATCTGAAAAATTAAAATAAAATGTAAAGTTTCTCATATCAATAATAACTGACCAGAAAAATAAACCAGGAAAGGAAGATATTAAAAATCATTGGAGTGTCTGACATAATGACAAAAACAAAACAAAAACAAAAACCATAGACTTTCTATTTCAAGAAATCTTAAAAGATACCTGCCTAGATCTCTTAGAACCCGAGGACAAAGTAGAAATAAAAAGAATCCACTAGGGGTAGCTAGATGGCATAGTGAATAGCGCATTGGACTGGAGTCAGGGAGACCTGAGTTCAAATCCAGCCTCAGACACTTAACACTTACTAGCTGTGTGACCTTAGGCAAGACACTTAACCCCAACTGCCCTGCCTTCTCCCCTCCAAAAAGCAAAAAAAAAATACATTGGTCACTTACTGAAAGAAACTCCAAAATCGAAAATCCAAGGAATATCATAGTCAAAATCCAGAGCTCCCAAGACAAAGAAAAAAATATTGAAACAGTCAGAAAAACAAATTGAAATAACAAAGATCCCCACAAAGGATCACAAATGATTTAGTTTAGCATTCACTCCTATAGAGGAACAGAGATTCTGAAAAATGAAAGTAAAGGATATGGGGTCAACAAACAAAAATAATTTACCCAACAAAACGGAGTATAATATTATAGGGGAGGTTAGTGAATGAATCTTTAATGAAATAGAGAAATTTTTAGCATTCCTGGTGAAAAGACCAGAGCTGTGGACAAATTTTAAAGTATAAACACAGGAGTAAGGAGAAACATAAAAAGGTAAACATCAATGAATAATGATAAAGAAGTAAGCAAAGATAAACTGCTTACATTCAAATATGAAGAGATAATACATGTTTCCTCTCTGATCCCTATCATCATCAGGGTTTAGAGAGGGAGTCCAATTAGACAAAGCCTGTGAGTGGTTCTGTTATATCTTGTGATCTTAAGAAAAAAGAAAGAGGAATAGAGGGGAAGAGGAACATACTGTGGGGAAAGGGGGAAGGAAGGTTAGGGAAAATCATCCCATAAAATGAAAGCATAAAAGTAGACATCTATAAAGAAGGAATGGGGGAACAACTGACCCTTGAACCTCACTCCCATCTAAAACTGATCAAAAGAAGGAAAACATACATAGCTGGGTAAAAAAATACATTTCACTCAATAGTGAAACAGGAGAGAAAGGGAAGGGGGAATTAGAAAGAGAGTAGATTAAAGGAGAGATGAGTCATAGGCAAAGCAAACTAATCATGTGCAAAAAATATTCATAGTTCTTTTTGAGGTGACAAGAATAGTAATCTGAGAGGGTACCCATGAATTTGGGGATGGAAGAAGTAATATGATGGAAAACTACCATGCTGAACTTTTACCAGGGTAATTACCAATCAGCATTCCAGAGGACTTAATGAAGAAGCATTCTCCTCACTTTCAGAAAGAGAGGTGAAGGACTAAGAGTTCAGCATATACACACACATGCAAAGATCCACACACGTAACATGTATACAGACACACATGTACATACATGCACACATACACACAATACATGCACATGTGCTCACACAGATACTTAGCCACACATGTACATACATACATGCATATACAGTATGTGCAAACATACACACATATGTCTGGATAGCTAAGTGGCATAGTGGATAGGGTGCCAGATCTGAAGTGAGGAAGACTCAATTTTGTGTTTTCAAATCTGGCCTCAGATGCTTACTAGCTGTGTGACCCCAAGCAAGGTCATTTAACTCTGTTTGTCTCAGCTTCCTCATTTGTAAAATGAGCTGGAGAAGGAAATGGCAAACCATTCTATTATATTTGTCAAAAAAAGCCACATGGGGTCACAAAGTCAGACATTACTGAAATGACTGAACATCAAAACACATATGTATAAATACAATATACGCACATGTTTAAATACATATATACATGTATATATATATTAGACAGTCAATTAGAAACTTTGTATTGTTTAACTGTGCATATTTGTAAGAGGGTTTTTGTGTTTTTCTTAATTTTTCAATGGAAGAGGGGGAAGCAGGAGGGAGAAAGGGCTGATCTTGGAAAATAAAATGTAATTGAATTAAAAAAAACACTAGGGTGTTTAGATTTATGGAAATGGGTGGATAAGGAAGGAGATCGGGTAAGTAATAGCAGGGCAAGGTAGAGGATTGAAGTAAAGTAGGAGTCAGGAGGGAAAGGAAATGAGAGATACGCACAAATATAAAGACAAATATCAGGAGTAGAATTTGTTGGGGAAAGTATGTGTCTATATATGTGTGCATATATGTATATAAATACATGTGTGTGTATACGTGTGTAACTGTATCAGTATATAAACATCTATCTATAAATATAATATCTGTCTATCTCTCTATTGATATATATGCACCTAATTGCATTCTTCAGGGTGGGGGAAGAAGAGGGAAGAGCAAAGTAAAAAGCACAGCAGAGAACAAAAGAAAACTTACAAAGGAGCAAAGAAACGACGCACAGTTCTCAATCCAATGTATTTATCACACGAGCTTTCTCGAAATGAAAATTTATTGCTATATATTTTGAATGCTCTCGTGTTCTATTGGGCATATGACATGCTTTTTTTTCTTACTTTCTATTTAAGTTTTAATAGTTAACCTTGTGATATTTCTTTTTCTTTTCTTTGTTCTGGTTTGAGTCTAAAAAATATAAATAAACAGTGGGGATACAAACAGAAAAGCAAATCAGTCTGTTTTATTAAGGAACTCATAGGCTAATAGGGGAAGACAACACACAAGAGGTGGTTTTAGCTGTAAGTCAACTGGCTGTATGGTCCTTAGGGTGTAGTGACAATGCATTTTCTTTAGCATCATATTAATAAAAAATAATATCAATTTCTGACATTAATCTATTTGACAGTGCCAAGGACTCTGGTGGTTAGAACTTTCTTAATCCTCAATAGCTGTGGCTGCTGAGGAGGTAGGGGCAGTAGTTCCTTTAGAGGTAGGTGGTTGTTAAGTTATATCTCCAGAAGGGTTGCTTCCCTACCAGTGGTGTCAAACTCAAATAGAAACAGATAGCTTCCATAACATACGGGCTTAGGCAACCACAAATGAACATTATCTATGTTGTATCATATTTTTATTTACTTTGTTAAACATTTCTCAATTAACATTTTAATCTGGTCAGGACACGAGGGTTTTTACAGGCAGCCTGGGAGTACAGGCAGAGAGTTTGACACCCCTGCTCTAGATGATATCAGCAAAGGCTTGGCTGCAAGCAGGATTGGTGGTCTGGAGGGTACCACAATTCCTGGAGTTCCTGGGCTCTGGGTCTTGGGCCATTTCCACTGTTGTGGGGGTGGGGGGGAGGGAAGCTGTTTAAAGCTAGGGAAGAAACTGGAAACTCCCGAACACAATTTTTAGAAGAATATAAAGTTCTAAATTTGCCAAATAACAAATATGACCTCCTCCCCTATTGTCCCCCCCAAAAAGAATTCTTTATTGGTACATCTGACTTGTGGACATGACCCAGTGATTTTGATATGCATCCATATTCCTTCTAGGTTTGTTAGGCAGACTCCCATCCATGCCCCTTCCCTATTCCTTCCTCCCTACATTGGGTAGTGGGTTAAAGTCTTGTGGGTTTGGAATAACAGAGGAGCCCAGAGTTCTGGACTGAAATCATTGTTTGATGTATCTACAACCATTAAACTGAGTAACTTTTCCTCTGGCAGATACAGGTATTTTCCTCAGCACTCTGTCCCTACCCCTCCTCTTTAATGATGACATCAAGAAGGTTTTTAATAGGGATGTTTAAAATAACCACCTGATTCATCATTGAGATGGTTTGTGGCAAGCATCATCGTCATCAACAGGTCTGAGTAATGTTTGCAGGTCAAATGAGTGCTTCAGAGCAGTTATCTGAATAGCAGCTCTGTGGTGTGAAATGCCTTGAACTACTGCAGGCAACATCATTTTTCTTCATATGCAGTTATTTTGTTTATTTTTTTCCTTTTTCTTTAGAATTAAGAGAATGGTACTGTGGAATAGTAGAGAAGAAACAGAGGTCTGGGAGTATTCATCCTGTCTTTGCCATTATCTTACAGAACAAATTCACATAACTCACTTCCCCAATCTGAATTTCAGGTTTCTCACCAATAGAAAGAATGAGTTAGAATAGTAGATCACAAAACTTCTTTCTGGGTTTAAAAGTCATAAAATATCAATTAAGCTATTTTTCTTTCTTTTTTGGGGGGAGGGCAGTTGGAGTTAAGTGACTTGTCCAAGGTCACATAGCTAATTTTTGTGTTAAGTGTCTGAGGCCAGATTTGAACTCAGGTCCTCCTGATTCCAGGGCTGGTGGAATTCACTGTACCACCTAGCTGCCCCAGATTAGAAACTGACTTTTTTTTCTTTGTTGGAGGGCAATTGGGGTTAATAGACTTGCCCAAAATCACACGGCTAGTAAGTGTGTCAAGGGTCTGAGGCCAGATTTGAACTCAGCTTCTCCTGACTCCAGGGCTGGTGCTCTATTCACTGTATCACCTAGCTACCCCATAAGCTATTTTTCTAATTTATCAATTGAGAAAATTATTTCAATCTTGAAACCCAAAATATAAGGTGAACATTTAAACCCAAAGATTATCGGCTACCATGCTAAGATAGAAGGGCTATACTCACATGGTGAAAATTGCCCATTTTGTATGCAATTCTTAAGCTGCATAGGACTCCAACAGAGCATCTGGTCCAACATAGCTGCCTTTAGGCAGGTGGATGTCTAAGTCATCCCAAATGGAGGACCATCTGTCTGTTTCTCACTCTATGAAGAAATAAAAGCATATGAAAAATAGAGAAAAATATAAACTGGAAAACAATTCCATTTAATAACCATTGCCTCATAGAACAAATGTTGACTAAAGCTAGATGCTATGGTATATTCAAAGAAAGGGCAGTGTGATATGGGAAAAGCATTGGATCATGAGTTAAGAGATCTGAATTCAAATCCATACTCTGTCACTTATAAAATATAAGACCTTGGTTACTTCACTCCCCTATAGACCATGTTTTCTCAACTCTAAAATAAAGGGGTTACATGAAATGATTTCTTTCAGCTCTACCAATCTAGTCCTTGTCCTCAAAAAGCATATAGTCTAGGTGAAGAAACAAGGTAAACACACACACAGAAAAACTGACCCTCAATACAGCAATTGATCAAGAAAAACAAACATGCAAGTCCTAATATAAAAGACATTCCAAGAAAGTCAGGTAAAGGCAACAAGCATTTATTAGGCACCAACTATGTATTAGCCACTGGTCTAAGCACTAACAGAAAGCAACAAAACATATCAACCAAGCAAACAACCCAACAAAAATAAAAAAGCATGGGGCAGCTAGGTGGCACAGTGAATAGAGCACCTCCTGGAGTCAGGAGGACCTAAGTTCAAATACGACCTCAGGCACTTAACACTTACCAGCCATGTGACCTTGGGCAAGTCACTTAACCCTAATTGCCCTGCCTTGTCCCCTCCAAAAAGAAAAAAATAAAGCAGTCTTTCTTCTCAAATTGCCCACAGTTCAATGGAGGGGGTGCAGCATTAGACAATATACAAACAGCTGTGTATAAATAAAATACAAACAGGATTAGTTGGAGGTAATTAGAAAGGGAAAACACCAGAATTTAAGAGGACAAAAAAAGGCTTCTTGAAAAAGATGAGTTTTATGCTGGAACTTGAAGGAAGCCAGGAAATAGAAACGTAGGAGAGAAGTTCTGTCCCTGAAGACAATGAATATTCATGATGTTGAAAGATGGAGTGTTTTGTGGAAGAAGGTGGCTAGTGTCATGCAATCACAGAGAATGTGGAGAGGAGTGAGGTGTAAGAAGACTGGGACAAATTATAAATGGTTTTAAATGAAACCCAGAGGGTCTCATATTTGATTCTGGAGGTAATAGGGAGCCACTGGAGTTTTTTGAGTAAGGGGATGAGGATGATGTGGTTAGACTTAGGAGGTCAATTTGACAGCTTCATGGAGGCTGCAGTTGAATACTGGAATTGAGAGAGACTTGAGAAAGGGAGACTAACAAAAAAAATATCTATTGCAATAATCCAGGAATGAGGTGATGAGAATTTATACTAGGGTATTAGCAGTGTCAGAGGAGAGAAGTGGGAACCTATGAGACATCTATTTCAGCATGACTTGACACTTGATTGAATATGGGGCGGAGTGAAAGAAAAGCAGCGTGCTATTAAATACCAAACCTCCTCAATATTTCCAGGATCAATGATTCTATCCCCCTTTTATGAATCTATCTCCTTACCCTACCTAGAGTCCATCAGTCCACCAACCAATAAGCATGGACTACATGCTCACTATGTGGGAGGCATTATGCTAAGTAGATGCTTCTCTACCAGTTGCCATCTGTCTCCAAATCCCATCACCTGTTCATGTACCTTCTGGACAGCTTCTCTGTCCTTAGTCAGGTGAGCTTTTCTAAGATGGATGCAGGAAACCTGTACTTGATGAATTTAATCTGCCTATAGGGTGCTCCCTTCAGCTACTAATTCTAGAGGGGGGTTGTGTTTTATATTCTTTTTATTCTTGTACTAGCTGTTTTAAAACTAACAGTTATTGAAGTAATTTTAACTGAATTTTATGAGTAAGTCAATAAATTTTGTTAAGCATCTACTGTGTGCCAGGCACCGTGCTAAGGCGTGGGGATGCAAAGAAAGACAAAGCAAACAAAAACCAGTCCTGCCCTCAAGGAGCTCAAAATCGAATGGGAGAGTTAACATGCAAAAAGCTCGGTACCGGAAAAATCGGAACCTAAACCAACAGAGGGAAAGCCCTGGGATGGAGGACAATTGACATGCACTTCCTGTAGAAGGTTCATCAGTTCCTACTGCATTTTAAAAATGAAGCGAACCAAAAACCTTAGTTGTTGGAGTAGCCAGTCAGTCAACAAACATTTATTGTGCATTTACTATATGTCAGGGGCTATGCTGAGTGTTGGGGATCCAAAGGAAGGCAAACATTGTGGTTCTTTCCCTCAAGGAACTCACATTTTAACAAGGGAGATAGCATGCAAGCATATATATATGATACAAGATATAAGCAGTAAAAATGAGAAGTAATACAATATATGACAACAACCTTGTAAAACCAGCATCCGTCCAGTTATCTTTACACACACACACACACACACACACACACACACACACACACACTTATACACATAACATGGAATAAGGAAAATGATTCATGTCCTAGCCAGCAAAGAGAAATTTCCCTTTCATGGGCCCCAACTGTGCCCAGGAATATATATAGCTACTTCCAACTTATAATCTTTCTCTAAGTTTGGATTATTCCTTTTCCCCTTCCCATATGGGAAAATAACTCAGAGTTGCTAGAGAAACAGGCAATTTTTCTCCTGCTGAGCCCAATCTTCCCCAGAGATCAATATAGTTGCTCTAAACCTGTCTGTATCACCACCTTCAATTGAGGTCCCTCTCCCTAATGTGAAAAAAAAAAGAACATAAGACTGGCAGAGAGTCAACTCAGCCCCTGAGCAGACACAATCCATATGGTGCATAGTCAGTCAACAAGTATTTACTAATATCTTAGTATGTGTGAGGTAGTACATTAAGCACTGCACTAAGGATATAAATAAAGGTCAAAAAACTGAAAACAAAACAACAAATAACCCAAAAGATGACAATGACAACAACAGTGGAATTATTGCTGCCCTCAAGGAGTTTTCATCAGAGTAGGGTAGGGACAATATGAACATCACCAATGTCAGTAAGTCTTGAGATATGGAATCAAGCCAGCAAGCAATAGACATGTATTAAGTGCCTATTATATACCAGGTCTTGAACATATTAGGGTCTCACTAAAATGTTCAATGAATTAGTAGAGACAAAGTGGTGCAGAGAGGAGGGAATTTGTTTAGGGAAGAAGCAATCATAAAATGGATTAGACTACTTAGTTATATTATTTCAGTGAAAATTATATAGGTTCTTTGAATACCTCTGCCAACGAACATTTAAGGACATTCTGCCTCCTCTCCCTAATCCAAAGTTACTAAATCAGGAATTCTTACACTTTTTTTGTGTTATGCATCCCTTTGGCAGGATGGTGAAGCTTATGGAATCCTTTAAAGAATAACATTTTGAATGCACAAAATAAAATAAGTAAGATTACAAAGGAAAACAAAGGTAAATGAAATTGAAAGTGTATGTGTGATGTCAGTACATACATATTTTTACCTCTTATGTTCATGGACCCCCAGAAATCTCTCTATGGACAGCTTGGGAGTCTATAGATTCCAGGTTAAGAAACTCTATACTAAATGATAAATTAAAAAAAAAACAACAAAAACAAAAAACCAACTAAGTAGGAAGTATGCATTGAAAGCTAATTTTGAGGATGTCGGTGATGCAGGGAGTATTATTTTATTGCCTTAGAATTGATATGGTCAGTATAGACATTAGTGGATCTTTAGTCTTATTGGCTTGGGCAAGCCCTTCACTATCACAATTCTATTTAATTATCAAGCGTTCATTAACACCTTCTGTGCTAGGCAGTGTTCTAAATGCTGAACATACAAAGAAAAAAGATGAAACAGCTACCCAGAACTTGCATCCTATGACCTCAATACCCATTCACCACATCTTATCTACATTTTTCATCTTGTGTTTTCATAACTTTTCCATAGGAGACCCATTCAACAAATTGAAGGCTTTCCTCTGGTTTCTTAAGAAATATTTTGTAAATATTATCACAATACTTAAGTATTCACTGTTAGTACATGAATAGTCCATGCTCTCCCGGCTTCCTTCAAGTCTCAATTAAGACCCGAATTTTGAGAAGACTTTCCAGATTCCCCTTTAATGTTAGTCCTTTCCATCAGTTGTTTATATCCAATTTACATTTATATATGTATACATGTGTATATATGTGTTTGTGTATTACAAATGTGTGTGTCCATATCTCTTGATCTATCTTATATATCTTGTTTATACACAGTGGTTTGCATGTTATCTCCTCCGTTAGACTATGAGTGCCTTAAGTGCATTCACTGATTTTGTCTCTTTATACCAAGAACTTATTACAGTTGAGACATTAGTTGCTTAATAAATGCTTATTGATTTAACTAGTTACATACCTTTGTTGTTTGTTATCACACCATTTTTTGCAAATGCCATGAAAGGTTATGTGCTGCAGCTTGCTTCTCACCATCATGCATCTTGCCATTCCCTTTAAGGTGAGTGTGTTAATCTAAGAAGAAAGAATACCACCAGCCCTAGAGTCAGGAGAACCTGAGTTCAGATCCAGACCCAGACACTTAACACTCACTAGCTGTCTGATGTTGGGCAAGTCATTTAACCCCAATGCCCTGCCTTCCCCCCTCCAAAAAGCAAAATGAATAAATGTTTTTAAACAAGAATAATGAATACAACATTTAGAGTCAGGGGATTTGGGTAGTGTGATTTTGGGCAAGTCATTTCTCTCCTCTGAGCCTTGGTTTCCTCATAAATAAAATTAGGTGTTTAATTAGAACAAAGATTCCTAAGCTGAGGTTCCTAAACTTTATGTTTGTTTTCTCTTTTTTCCTTTGAAGCTTTTGGTGCAGGAGTTCTGACTTCACTGCTTTCCTCCTGTTCCATGCCTTGCTCCTTCTTATCCCCAGAATAGGAGTGTAATGTTGGAATCTTCTGTCTGCTTTGTTTCCTTTGCCTGCTCATTTTGCCACTCAATGATTTGACTTTTGGGCTTTTTGCCACAGTAGACAGGGGAGCTTTGGTCCCGAACACTGGGGTTTTCTCAGCTGCCGGAGGTATTAGATGGGTGCCCTCTCTGAGGTCTCCACATGCCCTGGCAAGCTGCAATCCAGATCCAAGCAGGTTAAAACAAGAGCGATGACCCCTCAGACTGGTGCTTGGTCCCTACACTCTGCAGGCCAGGAGCTGAAGCCACCACGTGGCGCTGGCTGGCTGTGCCAGTGGCTCAGCGGCTTCTCGCCCCGGGGGGTAAAAGCCACGCACTCCCACTTACTGGGTCCCAAAGTCCAGACTGCACTGGCCTCTCACCTTGTCCTTCGCATCTGTGTATGGACAAATCTGGAAACGGCCCCAGCTGCTGCTGATCCGGAGTCCCTCTGGCTGGCGGCTGGTCAGGCCCGCCCTGGGGCTAAAGCCTGGCCCTGGGGCTGGGCTGGGCTCCCAGAGCGCTGCACTGGATTCCTGCTGGCCTGCCGGACTGTCCTCAACAGGAGGTTAGCTTCTCTGTGTCATTTTGTGGGTTCTGCAGCTCCAAAGTTTGTTTAGAGTCCCCTTTTTACATGGATTGGGGAGGGTGGAAGCTGGAGCTGCGGGAAGGTCGTGCTTCTAGTCCGCCATCTTGGCTCCGCCCCCCTAAACTTTATTTTTGAAATTTATTTTCATAACTGTATTTCAGTATAACTTGTTTCTTTGATAATATTATACATTTTATCTCATGTATTTAAAATATCATTCTACAAAGGAATCCAAAGTTTTCACCAGGCTGTCAAATTTGTCTAGGTCATACAACTGTTAAAAATCCTTGCATCTTTAAGGTCGCTTTAAGTCCTGAATCTTGTGATCATAATATTCCCATCAAATGCAGTTGGGATACTCTTAAATTAGGGGTGGGGAACTTGCAGCTTCAAAGTCACATGTGACCCTTCAGATTCTCAAGTGTTGCCCTTCAAACTTTGTAGAACTTCTCAGAATCCAAACTTCACAGAACAAATCCCCTTAATAAAAAGATTTGTTCTGTAAAGTTTGGAATCAGTGAAAGGGCTGCACTTGAGGACCTAGGGGGCCACATGTGGCATCGAGGCAGCAGGTTCCCCACTCTTGTGACCTAAACCCGTAATACTCTCTGATTCATAGGCATAAGGTATTAGCAGAAGAGTATCAGAATTAAAGAGAAGGAGTTTGGAGACAGAACAGGAAGGAAAGAAGGAAGGAAGGAAGGAAGGAAGGAAGGAAGGAAGGAAGGAAGGAAGGAAGGAAGGAAGGAAGGAAGGAAGGAAGGAAGGAAGGAAGGAAGGAAGGAGGGAAGGAAGGAGGGAAGAAAGGGAGGGAGGAAGCATTTATTAAGGAGTTAAGACAGGCAAGATACTATGCTAAAGGAAACAGTTCAAATCATTGAAAGCACTGTAAAATATCCAATGTGTTATTTTCAGATGTAAACTTGGACCCAGCATTACCCATCTACCACAAAAGTCCAAGAAACATAAATTGATAAACTACCTCAGTAGACTTCATGTTCAATTGCATACCACAATTTGGTTGATACATCTTTACCCACCATTTGGCCTTTGGGTTATGCTGCTTCTTTGCAGATCATTGGTTAAGAGTTAGATCAAAAAACAAACCAAACAGAAAACCTTATCTAGATCCCTTTATTTTTCAGAGGAGAAAATTGTATTCTCAGAGGACTCAAATTCATAACAGGTACTAAGTAACAAAGAAATAGAAATAGTACAATTTATTATGAGGCTTTAAAATTTACAAAAGACTTTTCAAAGTAATATTTTACTTTTCCCAATTACATGTAGGACAATTTTTATCATTCTTTTTTATTTTTTAATTTGAATTTCTCTCCTTTTCTCTCCTTCCTCTGCCCACCCTGAGATGGTAAGCAATTTGATATAGGTTATATGTGTGATATCATGCAAAACATATTTCCATATTAGTTATGTTGCAAAAGAAGACAGGCCAAAAAAAGAAAAAGAAAAAATAAAGTGAAAAATAGTGTGCTTCAATCTGCATTTAGACTCCATCAGTTCTTTCACTGGATGTGGATAATATTTTTTATCATGAGTCCACAAAGGAATATTCTTAAAATAATCCTGTAAATGCTATTATTTCTATCTTATAGATGAGACATTTTATGCTTGAGGAAGCATTTGAATAATTCCTCAGTCATGCTATTGAGAAATTAAGTAGCTTGCTCAAGGTTACATAGCTAGAGGGCAGCTGGGACTTACACACAGGCCCTCTGACTCTAAGGGCAGTGCTCATTCAATGATCATTCTACTCATTTTATTTGCTTGGGCACATCCTGAGTCTTTTCATTGTGAATGCTGGGGACTCTCTTCTGACCCTCTGGCCATTCTATCATGAGGCATGCCAGGGAAGGTATTTGTTGATAAAGATATGAAATAAGTATTACACAAATGAAAAGATTTTTAAGGGTTAAGTTTATACATTTTATAAAACAGGAAAGAAATGATCCACTTACTTAAATCCCATAGGCCAATCAACTATATATCCAGTGATTTAAAGAAATTCTTTGAAGTTGATATTTTGTTTTGTTTTGTTCCAATCATAATAACTTTCTTAAAATTGTGCTTCCCAAGTGACTCTATTAACATTTTTGAAGACTTGCCAGGTACTTTTTCCAAGCAGAACATAGAAACAAAGGGTGCCTGAGTTGCTCATTTTCTGGGAAATGACCTCTGTGCTTTGCTTGCATGAGTAAGCAAACAACAATTAAGATAGGCCATCATAGCTTTCAGAATCCTCATCATTCTGACCAAATAAAAACTCAGTCCGAAATAAACTGAGTTGCAGCATAGCACTGAGCAATGTACTTGTTCCAATCAGACTCCTCATGCCTGCTAGGCTCAGAGGGGAAAATCCCAAGTACACCAGAGGCAGAACTTTGGGGGATCAGTGACATCATGTGTAGTATTAAGGTCTTTCTCAGAGATCTCTCATGCAGGATCACAGGTTCTATAACTAGCAAAGATCTTAGAAATGTAGTCCAGTAAAATAGTGGGCATCTAATTAAGGCTGCTAATGGCTTATTTGCCATTTAAGAGGGTTTTGAATCAAAATTACATAGGTGGGGAGAAAACTGAGCTATTATTAAGTAGTGGTTCATAACCCTTATTCTGTATATGATGAATCCATTTATCAGTTGGGCAAGACTTGAGAAAGCCCTTTCAGAATACATTTATGCATAATTGAAGGAAATTCTAAATTTCTACTAGAGGTTATTGAAAATAAAAATGTAATTTGTTTCTTCTCATCCAAGTTTATAAACCTACTGAAATCTATCTATGAACTCTTCCTTAAGATAAGAACCCCTGTCATAAAGAATAGAAAGTTATGTCAAAGAAAGGACAACAGTATAAAGAAGCTATTCACAGGAGATATATATATATTTTTTTTTAAAAGAACTAGCACACTCATAATTTCAGATAGGTAGACAAATGGCTAAAGAATGAGAGATAATCAAAGTAAACTAGAGAAGGAGGTGCATTTGATCTCATAGGAATAGGATTTTGTGACTGAATAAAAAGACATACTCCATTAAAAAAAACATTGACAAAAAGGGCAGTGGAATAATATTACATGAGAAGATATATCTTATGAGGAAATCCATAAGTTGGAGTGGGAATTTCCAGAAGAATGTGATCAAGTTTTGCATTTTGTCTTTGTATCCCCACTAATGCACTGCCTTACACACAACAGGTGTGTAAATAAAAAAAAATACTTGTTGGGTTAAAATGAAAAGCATTGAAAAGCCAAGATGGCAGCATAGAAGCAGGAAAACTCCATAAGCTCCCCCCATAAGCACCTCAATACCTATAAAATGTGACTCTAAACAAACTTTAGAGCTACAGAACCCACAAAGTGACAGAGAAAATAAACTCCTGCTTAAGGCAGCCCAGCAGGTGGACAGGAAGGACACATCACAGTGCACTGAGAGACAAGCCTAACCCCATGTGAGCCTGTGTTTTAGCCTCAGGGAGGCCCCAAGTAGCAGCAGCTGGAGTAGACTTCAGGAGAGTGGATGACCAGCAGCTGTGGTGGTTTCTAGACTGATCAACCCATAAATGCCAAAGACAAAGTGAGAGGTAAGTGTGGAACTCTGTTGGAACTGGGGGTGGATGGAGGCACAGACTGGGCCTTGATGCCAGGGTGAGAAGTGGCAGAGGAGCATCAATGGTGCAGCTGCTTCCACATGGCTGCTTCAGAGCTCCTGGAGTGCAGATTGTGGGGGAACAAAGCGACCCTTCAGAGGGTAATCATTCTTGCTTTAGCCTGCCTGGATCTGGATTGTGGTCTTGGGTGGTGGTCCTGAGGTATGTGACCAGTGATCCAGAGTTCGTGGGGACTGTGGAGACAATGCCCTCGTAATAACTCCAGCAGCTGCAAAATCCCCAGAGATTTCAAACAAAGCTCTTCTATCTGGAAGCAGAGTTCTACTGTGGCAAAGAGCTCAAAAGTCAAGTAATTGAATGGCAACATGGGCAAGCAATGGAAGCAAAGCAAGCACAGAAATCAAACCTTAGCTTTCGTTTTGGAAGATAAAAAGGATCAAAGCATGGAACAGGAGGAAGACAACAAAGTCAGAACTCCTGCACCAAAAGCTTCCAAGAAAAATATGAATTGATTACAGGCCATGGAAGAGCTCAAGAAAGATATTGAAAATCAAGTAAGAGAAGTGGAGGGAAAAATGGGAAGAGAAATGAAAATGATGTAAGAAAATCATGAAAAGAGAGTCAACAACATGACTGAAGAAAATAACACCTTAAAAAATAGACTAACTCAAATGGCAAAAGAGGCCCAAAAATCCAGTGAGGAGAAGAATTCCTTAAAAAGCCAAATTTGCCAGATGGGAAAGGAATTTTAAAAGCTCAATGAGGAGAATCATTCCTACAGAAATAGATTGGAGAAAATGGAAGCTAATGACTTTATGAGAAATCAATATGCTATTAAACAGATCCAAACAAATGAAAAAATAGAAGGCAATGTGAAATATCTCATTGAGAAAACCACTGACCTGGAAAATAGATCCAGAAGAGATAATTTAAAAATTATTGAACTACCTGAAAGCCATGATCAAATAAAGAACTTAGAAATCATCCTTCAAGAAATTCTTCAGGAAAACTTCCCTGATGTTTTAGAACCAGAGGGAAAAATAGAGTTTGAAAGAATCCACTAATCACCTCCTGAAAAAGATCCCAAAAAGAAAACTCCTAGGAATCTTATAGCCAAGTTCCATAATTCCCAGATCAAGGAGAAAATATTACCAGCAGCCTGCAAGAAACAATTTGAATATTGTGGAAACACAATCAGGCTAACACAGGATCTAGCAGTTTAATTAAGGGATTGAAGGGTTTTGAATAGGATATTCCAGAGGTCAAAGGAGCTAGGATTAAAACCAAGAATCACCTACCCAGCAAAACTGAGTATGATGTTTCAGGGGAAAATAGTGTCATTTAATGAAATAGAGGACTTTCAAGCATTCTTGATGAAAAAACCAGAGTTGAATAGAAAATTTGACATTCAGATACAAGAAGCATGAGAAGGTAAACAGGGAAAAGAAATCATAAGGAACTTATCAAAGTTGAACTATTTACATTGCTACATGGAAAAATAATCGTTGTAACTCACAAGACTTTTTCTCAGTATGAAGATAGTTAAAGGAAATATAAATGTATATATATATATGTACACATACATATATATGTCTATAGAGGAAGGTATATGTGTGTATGAATATATATGTGAGTGTATGTATATGTGTACAGGTATACATAGAGGGCATAGGATCAATTGAATAGGAAGGGATGATATTTAAAAAATAAAATTAAGAGGTGAGAAAGGAATATAATGAGAGGAGACAGGAAGAGACAGAATAGGCTAAATTATCTCATATAAAAGAGGCAAGGGAAAACTGTTATGATGGGAGGGAAGAACAGGGAGGCAAAAAGGAATGGGTCAGCCTTACTCTCATTGAATTGGCTTGAGGAAGGAATAACATACACACTAAATTGGGTATCTTACCCTGTAGGAAATAGGGGGAAGGGGATGAGGGGGGATGATAGAAGGGAGGGCAGATGGGGGGGAGGGTAGTTGGAAGCATACATTTTTGAAAAGGCACAGGGTCAAAGTAGAAAATAGAACAAGTAGGGGGTGGGATAGAATGGAGGGAAATATAGTCAGTCTCTCACAATATATCCACTATGGAAATGTTTTGCACAACTACACATGTACAATCTATATTGAATTGCTTATCTTCCCAATAAGGGTGGGTGACGAGGGAAGAAGGGAAAGAATCTGGAATTCAAAGTTTTAAAATCAAATGTTTTAAAAAAATAATCATTTACATGCAACTGGAAAATAAGATATACAGGCTTACAGGCACTGGGAAATGGAGATCTAACTTGCCCCAATAGAAAGTCAGAGGGGGTATGGGGGAGGACTTAGGAGAGAGCAGATTGAGTGAGGGGGTATTCAGTGGGATTGTTGTTTTGGGGTGGTGGGTAGGGGAAAGATGGGGAGAAAATATATAACTCAAAATCTTATGTAAATAAATGTTGTAAGCTAAAAATAAACCTAAAATTTATAAAATGAAAATAAAATACAATATCGATCATAATATAAAAAAGAAATTAAAAGCATTGAAATGAAAAGACTGAAATTTCCTTTCCTTGAGTAGAGGACTATTTCCTGTTTGACTTGCACAGAATAGACAATCTTTTTTTTTAACTGTTAAATCGATCGTCATCAGACAGAAAATAGACATAATACTGTCATTAGAATATACTGGAGACCAACAAGGAACCAACAAATAGGAATTTTGGAAACAGATCACAAGCCTGACACAGAAACATGATGGAATAGTCATGGGGAATTTTAACTGTCCAGGGATCTGATTAACCCAGAGATAAGTGAGATGCAAATCAACTGAAAAATTCCCATTTGGCTTAAAAATTTCATCCTTCTAGACTTGAAGAACACAAGGTGATAACTTACTGTTATGATTTTGATCAATAAGGAGAAAATGGTGGCTCAAGTTGAAATCATGTGAAATTTGGGAGAAAGTGATAATTCCATCTCCATTCTGGGGTATCAATTACAAGCATTTCTTAAGTATCTACTATGTGCCAGGAACTGTGCTAGATATTGAAGATACATTTACAAAGAACAAAATTTCTATTTGCAAGGAACTTACATTCTAATGGGGGAAATAAAATGTACACATAAAAATACACATAGTGTGGATATTAAAGGTGGGATCAAAACCACTCCATTCCATTCTAGCCTGATAACTAGTTGTTTGTAGTCATATTAATCAACCAAAATACCTAAAGGTAAATACCAAAAATCTTTGAAAGCCATTTGATAAAGTGAAAGGATGCCAGATAAAGAGGTCTGTTCCATTTTCTGTGGAATCTCTTCACACTCTCTGAGTCCTTTATAAAAGCATTGACATAACTGGAATGGGAGACTTTCTTTAAAAACTGGAGCAAGTGTGGAGGACATATATCTGAAGAGGAATCATCTATGAGTGGGGGACAGAAAGGTCTTACCTTTGACCTTCTTCCCTCACTGCCTTTGACATGAGCAAGGCCACATAAGCTTCAAAGGGTCCAGCGGATGTGGAGCCCTAACTTTTCCCTTTGTTGTTGTTACCACATCCCTGGATTAGCTGGCAGTAGTATCTGAATTGGGGCCAAGGACAGATTAGACTCACAGGTCAACATGGAGCCCAGCAGACAAATTATGCATTATCCCAAAGCATCTCACAAATGAAAGAAAATGACTTCTAGTGACCAAGAGAATTGTGTTACCCATTTGCCACATGCTCTCTATGTTTGAGTGTACTTTACTGGGTACTTAAGTACTTATGTGTCACTGAAATTTTGGAGGAATATTTTGTACCTCAAACTTTAAATACCCTTTTACTACAT
Source organism: Petaurus breviceps papuanus (assembly GCF_028583685.1). Taxonomy (NCBI): domain Eukaryota; kingdom Metazoa; phylum Chordata; class Mammalia; order Diprotodontia; family Petauridae; genus Petaurus; species Petaurus breviceps. Next base: position 3,883,369 of record NW_027186372.1, read on the forward strand.
ATCCCCAAATAAAAGTTATGTAAGATCAGCTAACTAAAATATTTCTCACTTGATCCTCTTGCAGGGAAGCCTACTAGTGGGGGCTAAGCCAATGGCATTAGAGTAAAGAAGCCCAAGGCATCTATGGATAGATTATAAGATAGGGAGGGTGGTATATGAGCTTGGAAGGGAAAAATCCCTATGTAAGCAACCCAAATCAATCTTCTTTAAGTCTTTCAAAAAGCAGTGTATCACTAGATTAGTGATCCAGCGACAGAGGACAATATCTGAGTTGTCCACCAGATGGTATTGTGATCAAGTCAGCATCCAAAAGGTCCATTCAAAATGTCTCTGAAACACATGTACTCATACTTCTGATCTTACTACTTTGGTAACATTGGGCAATTCATTTAGCCTCCCTAGGTCTGTTTCCTCGTCTATAAAATTAGGGAGCAAACTAGATTGACCTCTGAAGTCCTTTCAAACTCCACATTCATAAACCATTAACTTCCTCATTTCTGTATCATGTGGCTCTGAGAAACTAGGCAAACTGCACTTAAGATACTTGAACATTTTCTATTGGAGGAAAAAAAATTGAAGGCAATACATTATAGAGTATAGGGATATATATGAACATAAGTTTAGAGCAGTTTCCCAAGATAAAAAATTCTGACCCATCAGATTCTCCATAACTTATCTATATGTCCTTCTACTGGAAATTTAGCCTGGTTCACCCCTTCTTCCCATCCCCTTTCCTCCGCTAATTAACCTTATTAGATTTTGTAGGCCTTGTCTGATGTTCCTAAAACCACAGAAATAAAGAAAGGCATAGAGATAAAGGCAGGGCAGGAAGAATCTATAGGCTTGAAGTATCATTTTTGATTTCATTTTTCATCACTGAAATAGGCCAGAGATAATTGTGTGGTTTGGAGAGCTCTCTGAATTGCCATAGCACTCTGTGAAGCACCACATCCTTTGGCTTTTTTCTGTAAAATTTCCATGTGTCATCATTGTACACCCAATGCCTCCCCTGACCTACTCCTAGCATCTACTCACCTGAGACAACAAAGATGGAAAAATGGGCCTGAGTGAGAGTCCACGCCCTCCCTATATAACCTAAACCTTGGTGAGTCATACTGATGGGGAGAATGGGAAGACTCAGGCATCCCAGAAGTAGATTAGGAATGGAGATGGAAAACGTCTGAAACTGGGTTTGCCCAGACATGGTGGTACATTTCTGTAATCCCAACTACTTAGGAGACTGAGATTGATGGCTCTTTTGAGCTTGAGAATCTGAGCTGAAGCAGGTTTTTCCAAATAGTTGTTTGCACTATTGGTCATCAATATGTTGAGCTTGTAAGAGCAGAGGGCCACCAGGTTGCCTATGGAGGGTAAAATTGGCCCAGGTCAGAAATAGATAAGGTTAAAATTCTATGATGAACAATAGTGGGATCAGGCCCACCAGTAGTCTCTATACTTCTAGCCTGGGCAATACCAGGAGATTTAGTGTTGACATTTTAAAAAGAAAAAAAAGAGAGAAAGAAAGAAAAATGACACCTAGGCATGCCAAATTCAACAGCAATTTTTGTAGGACCATTGAAAATACCCATCCCTCTTCTTGCCATGGCCTAGCACTGAACTTGAGGATCTGGTGACATCACTGATATTATTCTTCCCTTATAGCCATTCATTTCCATGCTTCCCCTGCCAGGTGTTTCATTTTAGGCCTCAGATCTTCCTTTGAATTTAAACAAGGTCTATTGCTATAAGAATAATTGGCCTGTCTTGTCTTTTGTTTTGCATGTGAAAATTTCCCAATGTTCTAAAATTACAGGAACAGACTAGGGTAGCTACAAAAGCAACTAGTTTATGTCAAGGTCATGTGGGGAAATTTGCAGTTATTAGCAAAGACTAACTATCTGTCTAACTTACAGTTCATTTAATAGGGCCATTATCAGCAGGTGGACAGTAGGAACTGAAAGCAGAGCACATGGAAGGGTAAAAGCAGATAATAGGGACAGACATGGGGAATGGCTGATACATTTACATAAAGCTATACAACTACAAAGTTAGGGGAGAGTTCAACGTGCTGAAACAACTGATAATTGCACTGACTCCCTGGCTAATCTATATTCTGAAATTAGGCCCTGTAGCTTGCAGATGTCACTGTGGATAATGAGGTGCCGACAGGAGGCTGCTTTTGTGGATTAAAGCAGTCCTGAAGTGTTATCATAGTAAAGGTTTCTCATCTAGGCGTTTGTTGTAATTGATGTGGAATGAAAGCTTGATCATTTGTTCCAATTTTGTTAATGCCAAGCAACATTACTGAAGGAACAGAACTGAGATCTGGATACTTTGATGAATAGAGGGACATTGAGTTTTTCTAGCAAAGACTGTATCATACACAAGTTGAAGTAGTTGTCTAAAAACCCTTCTTAAATCTTAGTATTTATCTCTTTAAATTGTCAACTTATATGGCAGGTAATAACATATACTTATTTGTATGCTATGTGGTTCTGAGAAATTAGACAAAATGAAATTAGGGTGCTAGGAAATTCCCATAGTAAAAACAAAATTTCAAGAGCAATAAATTATAGAGAGTAGGTTAATACACATATATGCATCAGGCCTATACAGTCAGGCCTGGCAGCAGTTTGGCTTGGCAGAGGCATACACTCTCTGGTATCGTGCCCCACTTCCCTCTGTTATTTGGTTCTCATTTCTTCAGGTGTATTTAATAAAGTATGCAGGCATGTGACAAGATGGAGTAGTAGGCATTTTCTCTGATCCTTCATAATCTTTTAGTTATTTCCCAAATAGTACATGCATGCAAGTGTAGCAGCAAGCACCCCAGCGTACCCAGAGTAGCTGCCAACACAGGTTCTTAGATCTGCTTTTCTAAAAGAAAGCAACTTATGGGTTAACAATGGTTTAACAATCTTTAATCCAACATATGTCATTTATGTAGTTCAGGGGAAAAAGGTCAGCACCCCAAACTTCACACAATACAGAGGTTACAAGCAGACAAAAAATATAGACAGAGAAACATATCAGAACTCAGGACTCCAACTGTATAACCATTATATCCATACTTAGTCAGTTACCAGAGAGGGAAGCACCAACATCTGGGTTTTCAAAGCCAGGGGGCTGGATGGGTGGCAGATGGTTGCCCAGAGTCTAAACTGGCCAAATCACAAAACTCTTCTCAAAGTGAGCCCCAAAGCAAAATCTCACATCAGGTATATATAGCCTTCTCCTGGCTCAGAGAATGTCACAACCCTCTTGACCCGCTGCCCAATCACAGAGCACCAAGGTGTGAACATTCCTGAAAAATAAGCCTCCCACCACAGGCTCCAGGTGCACTTACGCCTATCAAAAGGCCTAGAAGCAGGGAAGATCTTAAATTCCCATTCCCATAACAGTAACACACAAAGTAAGTTCAGTCGTTTCTGAGTTTTAGGACCCCATGAATCCTGGTTGGCTGTGGATTGGTTGTTGTCCCTCATTTTTGAAGAGGACCAAAATTACATCACTATGTTGAGGCCAAGATATAGAGTAATCAGCTGTGGCTGATCAGACAAATACAAGCTCAGAAGGCCCTACCACAGGTCAGACACAAGGAGTCCATATGAACATTTGGGATTAAGATGTTTCCAAATGTGTACAGCTTATGTTTCTTTTGAGCTACTGCAGTTCTGCTTCGCTCATAGAACACAGTGCCTTCTCTGATGTGGGCACACCATGCTGGGGGTTCCTTCACCAATTCTCCCATGTCATGCACTCATTTCCAAAGTTCTTCAGACAGTCCTTGAGAATGTCCTTGTATCGCTTCTTCTGACCACCATGTGAGCACTTACCCCTTATGAGTTCTCTGTAAAATAATCTTTTAGGCAAACTTTCCTTTGGCATTCAAACAAGGTGCCCAGCCCATCAGAATTACATGCTCTGTAGCGCAAGGTAAATACCTAGCAGTAGAGCTTGAGAAAGGACCCCAGTATCTAGTACCATATGTTTCCAGGTGATCTTCAGAATCTTCCTAAGACAATTCAGATGGAAGACATTCAGTTTCCTGGCATGGTGCTGGTAGACTGTCCAGTTTTCACAGGCATACAACAATGAGGTCAGCACAGCTCTGTAGTCCTTCAGTCTGGTAGGCAATTTAATATTACTTCTTTACCAGACTTTCCTTCAAAGCTTCCCAAACACTGAGCTAGCTCTGGCTATGCATGTGCCAAGCTCATAATTTATGTATATATGCCTGGAAAGTATACTGCCAAAGTAAGTGAACTTATCCACAGCACTCAATATTTTTTTACTTGATGTAACTGATGGTTCCATATGTAGATGGTGTGGTGATGGCTGGTGGAGCACCTGTGTTTTCTTGGTATTAATTGATGGGCCAAGATTAACTCAAGCATCAGAGAACTGACCCATACTTTATTGCATCTTGGCTCCAAATGACAAACCACTTCAGTATCTTTGTCAAGAAAACCTAAAATAGGGTCATGGATAATCAGATGTGACTGGAGTGACTCAATAACAACAATAAGAATTCTAAGATATCTTTAAATTATAGCCCCTAGGGAAACTATAATGAAATGGGAAGAAGTCAGGAAGTTAAAAATAGGGAAATATGGGGGGAAAGACTGAAATTGTGAAGGATATGAAGTAGAAGACTACTCACTTAAAGAAACTGAGCATATGTGAATAAATTGACATAGAAAATGTTCATCACAAAAGCAAATATAACATCCACATAAGCTAAATTAGTTTAAACTTCTATCAATAGTTATAGCAAGACAAAAGAAAATGAATCAACACCTCATAAATCAGAGAACTCTGTGGATCCCCAAATGAACATGGAACCACAGCATGCTATTTCTGAATGGTTTTAAATAGAAATAAGAATTGTGAGGGCAGAATATATGGCCTGTACAATAGAAATAATTGACAGAATAGAAAAACTTATATCTGTACTATTAGATCTTAACAAAGAAACAAAAGAAAGTTTAGATGATTGGGAAAGCAAATATGTAGAAATGAAGGGCAATCTGGAAGAGAAAGAAGAAGCTAAATAATGCTGAAAGAAAACATGATCTTCATACAAACAACAAAGTGAATCTCGAGGAAAGGATGTGCGAAGATAACCTAAGGATTAGACATCTCCCATAAGAACCCAAGAAATAAAAATGTCTACACAAGATAATTCATAAAATAAGAACTGTCAAGAACTTCTGAACACAGACAACAAAGCACAAATGGAAAGATTTCACAGATTGTCTCCAGAAAAAAAAATAAAACAAAATAAAACAACAAAACACTATGCTGCGAATCCTAGGAAACACAGTGATTAAACTTAACCTATTCAATGATAGATAACACATTCTCCAAGCAACCAGAAGAATGGTCTTCAAAAATAAAGGAAATGAAATTTAAATAACATAACAATATTCTGTACCCAAAAGTGAGAAGCAAAGATGGAACAATGTGTTGTGAAGAGCAATGGAGTTCAAGATGCAGCCCAAGGGAATCTATTTTGTAAATTTCAACCTGATCATAAATGAAAAATGTGAATGTTGGGGTGGCCAGGTAGCACAGAGAATAAGAGCACCGGCCCCAGAATCGGGATGACCTGGGATAGATATCAGGGTTCAGACACTTAGCACCCATCCAGAAACACCTGGCCGTGTAACCTTGAGCAAGTTACTTAACCCCAACTGCTTAAAAAAAATGTGAATATTAAATTTTAAAAGTATTTGAAATGTTCTTAGAAAGAAAACCAGACCTGAAGAAACTATTTTCTTCTCAAACACCCCAGACAACAGAAATATTAAAAGGGTAAACAAATATAGCAACCAATAAGAATAACAAAATATTAACACAGAGGCCATTAAGACTTTTCCACACTAACTGTTCATAAGGAGACAAAGCTGACAGCAGAAGCCAAATTAAAGTGATGGGAGCAAAACAGGCCTGAAGCCTCCAAACCTTCTGCCTAGAGGTGAATCTCTGTTTTGTTGTTGGTGTTGTCAGACAAAATTATAGAATGGGAGGGTGCATAAGAGGGGAAGAAAATACAAGGGAATATGATAGATGTATTTTTACCAAGACAAAGTCTAACAATGAAGAGAGAATACCTTTTAAAGTATCTCAGGGAGAAAAGAACCTACAGGAAACAAAGGGAACAATTCAAAATCAGGGTTTAGATAAGGTCATTTCTTGATTGCGGCAGTTAGGTGGTACCTGGGAGAGGGTTTGGAGTCAGGAAGACTCATCTTCCTAAGGTGAAGTCTGGCCTCAGATACTAGCTATGTGATCCCTGGACAAGTCACTGAAACCTGATTACCTTAGTTTTCTCATCTGTAAAATGATCTAGAGAAGGAAATGGCAGACCACTACAGTATCTTTGCCAACAAAACTCCAAATGCAGTCATGACGGGTCAGACATGACTTAAAAACAATTGAAGGACAACAAAGGGGATACCCCAGATGGATGTTCCCATAGGAGAAGAGAGTTAAATAGAAATCACCTATCCTGTTTCAGTAAAAGAGGGAATCAGAGTTCTTGAAAGCAACCAATGCCCAAAAGAGTGGGAAAGCATGGATTCAGGTAGGAAATTTCATGGAAAATAGGGAAAATATATCATGGGGAAAGCAAAGATTAATACTGAATTGCTCTAGTACAGACACAGAAAGATTCCTTTATATGCAATATCCACTCTATCACCTACAGGAACTGGTATTCCTAAGAGAAAAGTACAAATTAAAACAAGGGTCCAAAGGGTAAGATCCTCAAAACACTAAGAAATAGCTGATTTTGAGGACAAAAAAAGTAACTCAAAAGTTTTAATTCTATTAGGAATACAAATACTAAACAAGGGACTAAACAAGCATAAGAGCTATATATCAAAGAATAAAATTTTAGAATAGACAGGGAAAATAAATAAAGAAGTAAATGAGAGAAAGATATTCTATATAGAAAAATGTATAAAATACGGATTTAAAAAACCTAACAAGCAAATAATGTTGAAGGAGTGGAAAGGAAGGGGGTTTTACTTATCTAACTGACAGAGACTAAAAAAAGGGGAAGAATTAAATAATTAGATAAAAATGAAGAAAAAAAATAATAGGTTAAATAAAATTTCCACACTAGGGAAATGGGTAATAAATAACAGGGTGGGAAAAGGGGTGGGGGATGAAGGTGACAGGAAGAAAGTCAGTGGGAATAAGCTTGCTTTAAAATAGATTAAGATAAAATAACTAAAGAAACAAAGTACTGTGTTGACAGAATAAAGAGGGGGAAATCATAATCTAAAGAAAAAAATGTTAGAAATAGAAATTATCTCAGTTAATATTGGATAAAACCTCAAAATCTACTGTTTATAAGAAGTATACCTAAAAATAAAAATATGTGCATATGTTTTAGCTATGATATACATATATGTATGTATATATATAATATATACACACAATATAAATAAGGGGTTGAATAAAGTTTATTGTGCGATGGATGAATTAAAAAATAGAGAATTGTACTTATGCTATCAGACAAAACAAAAACAAATATTCTTAATATAAAAAGGAATAAATAAGGAAACCACATTGAGCTGAAACCATAGAAGATAAACCAATATCAGTATTAATTATGTTTCAAATGCCTTTGTATTAAAATTCATAAAAGAAATGTTAATTGAACTACAAGAAAATATACACATCAACACAGTAATAGTGGGAAATTTGTTGTCTAACACAAAGGAAAATATAGACTAGAAGAAAATTACTGGAGAAAATAAAGCTAAAAGACTTTTGGCATTTTCTAAATGAGATTGCTAAAGAACATACATATTTCTCAACACTACACAGAACTTTTTACAAAAATAGGCTATGTATTAGGTTACAGAAACATTATAAACAAGTGTAAAAAGCTAGAAACCTATCCTTTTTATACCATAACATAATAAAAAAAATAATTCAGGAACCATAAACAAAAGATGAAAACTTAAATAGAAACTTATAAATGAAATCCTAAATAATGACTGGGTCAAAGAACAAATTTCAGAAACAATAATTATTTGAAAGAGTGTCAATTATGAAACAGTTTACCAAATTCTAGGAAAAGAAAAAAAGTAGTGATGAACTGAATGCTGTCTTTTAAATGACTTGTTTAGTCATTTTAAAATTTTATTTAAATTTTAATTTTAAAAACGACTAATAGGGGGTGGAGTCAAGGTGGAGGAGTAGAAACAGGACTTCTGCAGGACTCCGGCGTCCACCTCCCTCAATTCATGTAAAAGGGGTCTCTGAACAAACTTTGGAGCTGCAGAACCCAAAAAATGACACAGAGAAGCTAACCTCCCACTGAGGACAGCCCATGAGGCCCGCAGGAAGAGGCCAGCACATACCTCTGGGAGCCAACACCAGTCCTGCGGGGGCCAGAGGTTTTAGGCTCAGACCAGGCCTTACCAGCCACTGGCTGGAGGGACTTCAGATCAACAGCAACTGTGGAAGTTTCCAGAATGATCAGCCCATAGATGCTAAGGACAAAGTGAGAGGTCAGTGCAGTGTGGACTTTGGGATCTGGTAGTTTGGAAGTGTGGTCAGCCTTTGCCCCCAGGGTGAGAGGCGACTGAGGCGCCAAGGCCATGCAGCTGCCACCATGTCGCAGTTTCAGCTCCTGGCCTGTAGCAGCAAGCACCCCAAGCGTCCTCAGGGTTTGCTACCCATACAGGTTCTGGGATCTGCTTTGTTAAAGGAAAGCAACTCAAAATGGGTTAACAAGCTTACTTTAATCAGTCAGACATATATCGTTTACCTTGTTCAGGAGAAAAGGTCAGCACCCTGAACCTCAAAGTATACAGGCATAATTATCAAGACAGAAACATCAAGTAGACAGATTTCCAAACTGTCCAACCATTACATCCATACCCAGTCAACATCTGGGTTTCCACATTCTGGGTTTTTCAAAGCCGGGGGACTCTCAACAACGGCTTCCCAGAATTCAGATCAAATCACAGAATACTTCTCAAAGTGAGTCCCAAAACAAAGCTACACATCAGGGCTTATATAGCCTTCTCCTGGCTCAGAGAATGTAACAACCTTATTGACTCACTGGCCAATCAAGAAGTATCTACTGAAAAACAAGCCTCCCCCACCCCAGGCTTCAGGTGCACATTAGCCTAGGGGCAGGGAAGATCTTTAAAATTTACATTCTTATTACATGGCCTGCAGATTGTAGGGGGACCAAGTGACCTGTCTGCGGGGTAATTGGTTTTGCTTTAGCCTGCTTGGATCTGGATTGCAGTCTTGGGTGGAGGTCCTAAGGTGTACAACCAGCTTACCAGAGCATGTAGAGGCATCAGAGAAGGCACCCAACTAATACTTTCAGCAGGTGAGAAAACCCCAGTGTTTGGGACAAAGCTCCCCTGTCTGGTGGTAGAGTCCTACCATGGCAAAAATCCCAAAAGTCAATTTATTAAGTGGCAACATGAGCAGGCAAAGGAAGTAAAGCAAAGAGAGCAACCCAACTTTACACTCCTATTTTGGGGACAAAAAGGATCAAAGCATGGAACAGGAGGAAGACAGCAAAGTCAGAACTCCTGCAACAAAAGCCTCCAAGAAAACCACGAGCTGGTTACAGGCCATAGAGGACCTTAAGAATGATTTTGAAAACCAAATAAGAGAAGAGGAGGAAAAATTGGGAAGAGAAATGAAAATGATGCAAGAAAATTATGATATGATAGTCAACAATCTGACTGAAGAAAATAACATCTTAAAAAATAGACTAACCAAGATGGCAAAAGAGGCTCAAAAAGGCAATGAGGAGAAGAATGCTTTAAAAAGCCAAATTTGCCAGATGGAAAAAAAGATTGTCAAAAGCTCACTGAAGAGAACAATTCCTTCAGAATTAGATTGGAGCAAATGGAAGCTAGTGACCCTATGAGAAATCAAGATAATATTAAACAGATCCAAACAAATGAAAAAATAGAAGGAAATGTGAAATATCTCATTGAGAAAACCACTGACCTGGAAAATAGATCCAGAAGAGATAATTTAAAAGTTATTGGACTACCTGAAAGCCATGATCAAAAGAATAACCTAGAAATCATCCTTCAAGAAATTCTTCAGGAAAATTGCCCTGATGTTTTAGAACCAGAAGGCAAAATAGAGGTTGGAAGAATCCACTGATCTCCTCCTGAAAAAAATCCCCAAAAAGAAAACTCCTAGGAATATTATAGCCAGGTTCTGGAATTTCCAGATCAAGGAGAAAATATTACAAGCAACCAGGAAGAAACAATTTGAATATTGTGGAAACACAATCAGGATAACACAGGATCTGACAGCTTCTACACTGAGGGATCAAAGGGTTTGGAATATGATATTCTGGGGGTCAAAGGAGCTGGGATTAAAACCAAGAATCACCTCCCCAGCAAAATTGAGTATCATGTTTCAGAGGAAAATATGGTTATTCAGTGGAATAGAGGACTTTCAAGCATTCTTGTCAGAAAACCAGAGTTGAATAGAAAATTTGACATTCAGATACAAGAAGCAAGAGAAGCATAAGAAGGTAAACAGGGAAAAGAAATCATAAGGATCTTATTAAAGTTGAACTATTTACATCCCTACATGGATAAACAATAAGTGTAACTGATGAAACTTTTCTCAGTATGAGAATAGTTGAAGGGAATAGAAGAAATTTTTTTTCAGTTTCTCTCTGCTACCTCTTAATCCCATTAATTTTACAAACAAATTAAATATCAATATGCTAGCTATAACATTTGTTAATGCTGTGACAAAAAATACAAAGACAATACAAATATTACAGTAGAACAATATGTAAATTCATCTCCAATTATCACCTGCATCTGCTGACCTCTAAATTCAGGAAACACAGTTCTATCATTGAACTCCCCATCCTCTAAGGTAACCAGGCAAAACCTCCCAGAATTCTCCTTTGGACACTTTCTCCACTAGAATGAGTCAAATTCAGTTCTCTTAGAAAATGTTTCTTCAAGCTCTTTCTTCTTGACAGTTAACTCAGAAAAGAAGTTGTTTTTTTAGTTATTTTTTTTCTTCTCTGTCAACAAACAATTTCTTTCCCTCCAGACATGGCAGTTTACTCCTCCAGATGGCAATTAAACTGCCACTTTCCCAAATATTATATTCCTTCTTAAAGTTATAGTAAAAGCATTCATAGTCTTTATGGGGGAAGCTATCAAAGGTAATACTACATAGGTTGCAAAATATCTTCTAAAATTTTACTGATATATCTAGTTTTAATATCACCTTCATTTTCAAATAGACACTTTCCTCTTACCAGAGAACCATTCTTTGTAACAAAAGGTTACAAAGTTCAGCAAAATAACTAGCACATCCAAAAATTCTAACATTATATTCAGTGTTCCACATCCATAGAGTCCCCAGCTCTGTGAAGTAGGGAGGGGAGGTGTCATATTTCTTCTTCTGGATTAATCCTGGCCATTATCATTTTATAGCATTTAGGTTCAGGTTTTTGGTTTGTTTATTGTTCCTTACACTTATATCATTGCAGTAATGATACCCATTGATTTCCTGCTTCTACTTCACTTAGCATCCGTTCATAATGTCTTCTCTGTATTCTTCATATTCATCATTTTTTTTGCTGTACAACATTCTTTGATTGCATTCATTTATCTTAATTTTCATTGATTTTTAAAATTTCTTACATCACCAACATTTTCCCCAGTATTCCTCCTCCTCCTCCTCTCTCCCAGGGCACCATCCCACTTATCAAATAGTGCTTTTTTTAAGGAGAAAAAAAGAAAAGAAAAGAGAATAAAAGTCAACAAAACTCATTAATACATCAAAAATATGTGCCTTGTAACACTCTTCCTTCCATACCTACCACTTCTGCCTAGGAGTGGGATGAGGGTATTTTCTCATCTCTATTGTATTCATTTACTGATATTTGGTTAAGCATTTCCAAATGAGTGTTTTTTTATTACTTTGGTACTAACAAAAAGGGTGAGTCTAAATATTTTAGTACATGTAGGGCTTCTTTTTGCAAAAAACTATTAAAAAAAGATGATAATGGAAAAGTAAAACCTTTTCTTCAGCACATACCTACTTCAAATCTTCAAGGCTCTGTGATTGTTATTGCCATGGAGATATTCTCCATCAGTGCAGTTTGAAACTTTTCTTTTTCTTAGCAGATAGTCTGTTACTTTCTGTGATCCAAAATACTTATCACCAAGTTATCAATCCTATAGGAAAAAAGTCTCCTTGAATTTAGTCTAGTCTTTTCTGTGTTCTTCATATTTTTCATTTTCTCACAGTGAAGCATTCTTTCACTGCATTCATTCATTGATCTTAATTTTTATTGATATGTTCCTTTACTCCGGTCCCAATACAACCAGACAGTAGAAAGTCATGGAAAAAGTGCTCAACTTGGAGTCTGATGACTTGTATTTGGAGTCCTGTACTAGCTGTGTGTTCTTGGACAAGTCATCTCACTTTTCTGAACTTCAGATTCCTCATCTGTAAAGAGTAAACTCCTACAATTCCCATAATCCAATTCGCAGGATTGTTTTTAGGAATGTGCTTTTTTAACCTTAAAAAGAAGTATGCCTCTGTCAGAGAAAGAACTATGGAGTTGGAATGCAGAATGAAGCTAACTATTTTCTTTTTTATTTTTTTCTTATGGTTTTCCCCATTCATTATAATTCTTCGATGTATGAGTAGCACCCATATCAGACTGCAAGTCATCTTGGGGAGGAAAGGGGAAGGAAGGGGGAGAAATTTTAAAACTTATGGAAATGAATGTTGAAAACTAAAAATAAATCATTTATTTTTAATAAAGAAGAAATATGAATAAGAAATAAGACAAAGGGATAAGAAATGCATAATTTTACATTTGGTCTATGTTTGCAGCAAATACCATGCTTATTTATGGAATTCAATATTGTAACATTACAAGGAAGACCAGTCATTGCTTAAATGTATGTGTAATTTTTGCATTTAAGGATAATGGATAAAGGGTCAACATTACAGTCAGGAAGAACTGGTTTCATGCTTGGCTTCTAACATATACTTGATGTGTGAGGCAGGAATAATAAATATTGGAGGAATAGTGAAAAAATAAGTACACTAATGCATTGTTGATGAAGCTGTGAATTGATTTCCCTTTTGGAAAGCGATTTGGCATTATATAATGTAAGTAAAGTGACTACAATGTCCAAACTCTGACCTAGGGGTTTCACTTCTGCTCACTCTCACCATGCTGTGAGTCATTTTCAGTCATGTCTGACTTTATCACCCCTTTTGGGATGTTTTTTGGAGGGATACTGAAGTGTTCATATATTTTTTTTTCTCTAGATCATTTTATAGGTGAAGAAACTGAGGTAAATAGGGTTTATGACTTACCCAGGATCACACAGCTGGTAAGAATCTGAGGCCTGATTTGAATTCAAGAAGATGAGTCTTCCTGACTCCAGGCCCAGAACTCTTTCCATTGTACCACTTAGCAGTCTCATCTATTAATTGAGTGAAAGGAAAAGGAATCAATAATCAGTGCCTTGAGTGCTTTTCTCTGTATTGCCTCGCTAAACTTTTATCAGCTATAGTCATTAGGATAAGAAATAACTGTGTGATTTATAGAAAAGGATATAGTCCCAGGTTAAAAAAAAAATCTCTGTGTAATCAAAAAATCTCTGTATAATCAAATTATTAGGTAGTCCCGGGGAAATCTCTGTGTTAGTTAACCTTAGAAGTGTAATTCCATCATAATAAAGTGTGTATCTTAAGTGTGTGACTATTAACAATCATACCTATATATTCATCTTTCTGTTAGAATGATAAAGTAAGAAAGCCTTGTAAAGGCCAAATTGAGATACCAAAGAGCTAATTGAAACATCACAGAAAGTCCAAATTAGGACGTCATAAAGTTATGACATAATGATGAATCAGCTGCCACAGGCTTTATTGCACCATACATGAAAAAGACGACTATAAATAAATGTGAATTTTGTATCTAAGTGTCTCAGACCATACTGGGTGGCCTGTAGACCCTACTTTTTTTTTTTTTAAAGCAATCAGGGTTAAGTAACTTGCTCAAGGTTACACGGCCAGTTATTATTTCTGGGTGTGGTGCTGAGTATCTGAGCCCAGATTTGATCCAGATCATCCCGACACTGGAGCCGGTGCTCTTACTCGCTGAGCCACCTGGCCGCCCCTAAGCAATTGGGGTTAAGTAACTTGCTCAAGGTTACACGGCCAGGTGTTTCTGAGTGGGTGCTAAGTGTCTGAGCCCGGGATTTGATCTCCAGGTCTTCTCAACACTGGAGCCGGTGCTCTTACTCGCTATGCTACCTGGCCGCCCCTCTTTTTTTTTTTCTTAATAGAGGTTGGCTTCTTTGCTCAGAGAGGCTTCCCAGTTTCTTTTTTACATGGGGAATAGCTAAATAAATTGTGTA
>NW_027186372.1:3897804-3934195 GCF_028583685.1 Petaurus breviceps papuanus
GAATGGCTCTCTCAGAGGGGAAAGAGGAATGATGCAGTGGGAGGGGAAGTTAGGCAATATAAAAACTACATTTAAATAAGATTTTAAAAATACTATATGTGTTCACATAGCAAATCGCTTACCTCCTCAATGGCTCTATGCAATTCTCTGAGACTGAAAGTTACAGACAATTTGGCAGTATGTATCAATGGGAAGAGTTTACATACTAGGGACTTCCTCACATGATGAAATCACAGGTTCAATTAAAAAAAACACAAAAACAACAATAAAAGTTAAGCTCATATCTATTAACCATTTAAACAGATGCAACTTTTCACTAAAAGATGTATTTGAAAGAAGGAATTGTTTATGCAACATTTCATTTTCCATGTTTCAAGGTGATGTCATTGGCAGTAATCTTGATTGTCTAGGGATAGGAGACATTATATCAGGTCAGAAAATAGGGGATACAACCATATCAATACTTTCTATTGCAGCATAGGCAAGTATAGACCATCCTTCATCACTGTGATCATGTTCCTTTTTGATTTTTAGCTCAAAAATCTGCCTTACTACTCTTTACTAAAGTTGATGGCCTGGAGGCAGCTAGGTAGTGCAGTGAAGACAGCACTGGCTCTGGATTCAGAAAGATCTGAGTTCAAGTCCAGCCTCAGACACTCACTAGCTATGTGACTCAAGGTAAGTCACTTAACCCAAATTTGCCTCAGAAAAAATAAACCCAAAACAAGCAAAATAACAATAATAACAAAAAAAACCCCTTCTGGGCCATAAAGTTATGTCCAAACTGGGTCGACATTTTCCTGCATTACCTGAAATTATGACCACTTATTAAGCAAGTCATAGAAGCAATTCCTGTCCAGGTGTGAGCATTCTTAGGTGTCACCTTGGCGATTCTGCAGTTTTATTGCATTTGAAATTCTATTAAAATATGTTTGTGGCACTGGCATTCAGGTCTTCCTTCAGAAAGACTAGGTCTATATAACAACTAGAAAGACAATCAATATGGTTAATTTAGCTAAACAAATGAAACTTATGATTTGCCTTTCTGGCCTGTTCAGTTTAATGACAAATCTAGAATCTAAGAATTCTGAACCTCGAAGTGCGCTGAAGTAGCTGACACAGGTGTGTACCTCTGCCTCACAAACCCGCGCCAGGCACAAGTCAAGGCTTTGCTCATCATGATCCTCCTTGAACACGAAGGTTGAGGAAGAACAGCAAACAACAAGCTCAACCTTCTCATTTTACAGGTGAAAAAACAGGCCAAAAAGGAGAAAATAAAGGATAATATTGATAAAAAGAAAACTCCGTATCACTCTGGGACACAAGCAAGTCAATGGCAGAATCAATGTTCTAAGTCAGGTCTTCTGGTTCTAAGTCCCGTTTTCTTTCTTTTTTTTTGGAGGGTAATTGGGGTTAAGTGACTTGCCCAAGGTCACATGGCTAGTTTTTTGTGGTAAGTGTCTGAGGCTGGATTTGAACTCAGGTCCTTTTTACTCCAGGGCCAGTGCTCTATTCACTGGGCCACCTAGCGACCCTAAGAGCTGCTTTCTATCCATTTCCAGTGAGCCTATGGAGACACAAACAAAATAAATGAAAGAAAGGATGTGATTTGGGGGGTAATTCAATGTCCATATGTGCTTTGCCCATATTACCTAGGTACTTTGCCTCTTGGAAAGGCTAAGAAGACTCATTCCTGGAAATGTGAATTTTTCCCATTAAAGATGCAATTAACCAATCTAGACATCGTGACTTCTCCATACAGACTAATTGTAGAATAAACACACAGCACTATGTGCCAGGTTGCCAAGTAAGCAATAACCTCTTTACTGCACAACTTGGAAATAATTATGAGTTCATTAAGATTCTTTTTACCATCTGTGCTATCTTATTTTATTATCTGCAGGAAAACTCTGTTTCCAAGGAGGAGCTAGGGTCAGTGAAGAGAACTGCTGCTATGCCAAGTCAAAATGTCATTTTGTGTAAAAGTGTAAAAGTCCCCTTAAAGACAAACTCTTGGAGGCATCAGCTTCTATACCTTGACTGCTCCATGAAATAAATTAAGATATTTTTAGTTTGCTATTTCTGCCTTTTCACCTCCTGAAAAGAAAACATCTCTCTCGTTCCCCTCCCCCTACAATCCAACCACAGTACAATGGAAAAAGGAATCAACATGAAGTCTGAAGACTTGGGTTTGAATTGTGGCCCTATACCTTACTAACTGTGTGACTTTGGACAAGTTATCTCAATAGCCTCAGGTTCCACATTTGTGAAAAAACAGCAAACTCCTATTGTTTATACAATCTACCTCATAGGATTGTTTTGAGGAGTGTGCCTTTGCAACCTTAAAGAAATTAAATTTTGATGATTATGAGGGCTACAGTTTGAGACTCAGTAACTAACCTTGGCACTGGCCCTTCCTTCAGTTTATGGCTTAACTTTTGAGAGCTCATTTAATCTCTGTCTCTCTGTTTCTCTTTCTCTTTCTGTCTCTGTCTCTCTATATTTCTTTTTCTTTCTCAGTTGCTGTCCATCTTTTTTGGAGGGGTCTTTTTAAAGAGGCAATCAGTGGATTCTTTCAATTTCTTTTTTTGCCCTCTGCTTCTAGAATATCGGGGCAGTTTTCCTTGATAATTTCTTGAAAGATGATATCTAGGATCTTTTTTGTTGATCATGACTTTCAGGTAATCTAATAATTTTTAAATTATCTCTCCTGGATCTATTTTCCAGGTCAGTGGCTTTTCCAAAGAGATATTTTATATTATCTTCTATTTTTTCATGCTTTTGAATGTGTTTTTTAATACCTTGATTTCTCATAAAGTCATTAGATTCCATTTGCTCCATTCTAATTCTGAAGGAATTATTTTGTTCAGTGAGCTTTCAGACATCCTTTTCCATTTGGCCATTTTGCTTTTTTAAGGCATTTTTTTTTTCTTCATTAGCTTTTTGGACCTTTTTTGCCATTTGAGTTAGTCTATTTTTTTAAGGTGTTATTTTCTTCAATATTTTTTTGGATTTTCTTTAACAAGCTATTGACTCATTTTTTTGTGATTTTCTTGCATCACTCTCATTTCTCTTCCCAATTTTTCCTCTACTTCTCTTACTTGATTTTCAAATCCTTTTTGACCTTCTCCATGGCATGCAACCAATTCATATTTTTCTTAGAGGCTTTAGATGCAGGAGTTTTCACTTTGTTGTCTTCTGGTTCTGTTTTGATCTTCTTTGACACCAAAATATGATTCTGTAGCCTGATTTCTCTTCCTCTGTTTGCTCATTTTGCCAGCTTTGGCAAATTACTTTTTGCCACGGTAGAATTCTGTTTCCAGAGCGGAGAGCGCTGTATCCCAAATTTCTGGGATTTTGTGCAGCTGTTGTCAGAGCTACTTCTAGGCACCAGCCTCAGAACTGTAAGGAAGATTCCCTCTCCACAGTCTCCACAAGCTTTGCCATACCAGTGCTCCGCCTCACCCCAGGACCACCACCTAAAACTGTGACCCAGATCCAGGCAGGGCAAAGCAAGAGAATCTTGCCTCAGTGCCAGCAAAGAGATTCCTGCAATTGCCCTCTGATCAATCACTTGGTCCCCCCACCATCTGTGGGCCTGGAGCCCTGCTGCCACAGCCACCTCTACCACACCAGAGGCAGGGGCCAGACTGCACTCTTCTTTCACCCTGGTACAACATAGTTTCCCCATTGACCTTTTACTTTCTCTTTGGTGTTTATGGGTTGAGAAGTCTGGAAACTGCCACAACTGCCAGTGATTCAGTCCCCTGAGGTCTACTCTGGCTAGTCTGTGCTGGTATGGCCCACACAGGACTGTGCTCTGCTCCAGCCAGGTGTGATAGACCCTTCCTTTTGGCTTGCCAGGCTGAATTTAGCTGGAGAAGTATTTCACCCTTGTCATTTTGTGGATTCTATACCTCTAAAATTTGTTTAGAGTTATTTTTTTACAGGTATTGGAGGTAGTTGGGATGTGAGCTCAAGAAAGTTCCTGCTTTTACTCTGCCCACAGTCTCTACCTTTGTCTCTGTTTCTCTTTTTGTCTCTGTTTGTTTCTTTCTCTTGTCTCTCAGTCTCTTTATGGCTCTCTGTCTCTCATTCTCTGTCTATCTTTCTGTCTGTCTGTCTGTCTGTCTCTCTCTCTCTCTCTCTCTCACACACACACACACACACACACACACACACACACACACACACACTCAAACAAATAAAGCTAGCATTGACCCTTTCTGAGGTTGCTGAGAGAATTCAGTAATTCACCTCAAAGGATTTTGTAATTATATATTGACAAGGAAGCCCTCACTGCTGGCTTTAGTTCTCTGGCTTCTTCTATTAGACATTGATGGACATAAATCAGCAGTAGAATTGCTGTTCTTTCTCTATCCCTTGGGCATAAACTTCAAAACAAATCCAATCGTTAACCTTTCCTTTTTGCAAAGGTTGACATTTTTGCTGGGATACACAGAGTTTATACTTATGCCACTGCCCCTTGGGTCTTTCTTTCTACTCCTCCCCCCTTGGCTCAGTTTATGTAACTTCCCCTGTGTATGTGAAATTTGCTTCCAGTCCTCACTGTAGGAATAGTTCTTGCTTCATTTTTTCAGTGAACCCATGGGTGGACACTTCTAGAACCTCAAGCCATCATTTCTTGATCGATAACCTTCTAGAGCTGAGCTTCTTTGTATATAGAGCTGGGTTGGTTCTCCAGAGAGTGAATTATATTTACTAACATTCAGATACACCATCTCCCACCTATATGTACTTCCTGTGCATGAAATGTCCTCCTTCCTTCCTTGTACTTTCTTGGCTTTTCTTTTTTTTAAAGCAATTGGGGTTAAGTAACTTGCTCAAGGTTACACGGCCAGTTATTTTGTGTGGGTGGTAAGTATCTGAGGCCGGAACCGATCCTGGGTCTCCCCACTGCAGGGCTGGAGCTCTTACTCACTGCATCACCTGGCCACCCCAAACTTTTGTGTGTGTGTGTGTGTTTTTGGAGGGCAATTGGGGTTAAGTAACTTGCCCAAGGTTACACAACTAGTTGTTGTTTTGTGTGTGTGTGTGTGGGGGGGTGTTAAGTGTCTGAGGCCGGAATCGAACTTGGGTCCTCCTGACTCTGGGTCCAGCACTTTACTCACTGCATCACCTAGCCACCCTCTTGGCTTCTTTTGAGATTCAGCTCCAAGGTCACTTTAATTAGAGGGCCTTTCCAGGTCTTGTTTGTGTGTATCATGGCACATGTACCTATTTATATACATTTCTCCCTCAGTAGAATGTAAGTTCCTTCCCTTTTATTTATTTGTATACTCAGATGAACATAGTACCTGGAACATACTGAGTTCTTGGTTGACTAATTGTAGAACTTGCCAAAGCTTATGGTCCACTGCAAAGTACTTGGGAGCCAAGAGTCATTCCCATGCCAAGACCATCATTATGATCATGGCCAGGGCATTAGAAAATGACATTTGAAAAAGGGCAGAAATTCTATTTACTGAGAAATATTGAAGAGTCACAAAATGGAAAGAACTCTAGGTTTGGAGTTCGAAGAGTTTAGTTCAAATTCTAGTTCTCCTACTTATGAAGCATTTGGCCTTGGAATATGATAATCCAAAAGATCATTTGGACAATAGTTTTAGATCTGATATAAATCTTGGGTTTTACTTCTCTGGATCTAGTTTCCTTGTCTATAAAATGAGAGGACTAGACTAGTAAGATCTCTTTTAGCTATGAATCCTATGCTCCTAAGATAGTAAATTAGTGCAAGTTAGTGAGATGATTTGAAATAATGAATCCCATGACATGGTCATATGTATTCAAATTTGTACTATTTGAAATTATAATTAGATAAAATATAGTTATTGTTTCTATTGCAATACTCCAAATGCAGCATGACTTAGAATAACACTACTATTTCACAATTAATTATTTGTATTAACCAGGACCTAGCTGTATATGATAGAATGTTTAAATGAAGAATGGCATATATTTAAGTAAATAAACCCTAATCAATATTGGCTTTGGGATTTTTGTGGACTTAAAACTTCAGATAGAATAAAAATTCTACTTATTTCCAAGTAATCAAAAGTATGTCTCTCACTAGAAGTAGAGGAGAACATGAGGGGCAGAGAGAAAGGCACCCTCTTCCTTTCTCACTCCCAACTGTAACAAAAAATAACAGCACATATTCATCAAGGGACTGGAATGCATGAGTCAGGTCACCTCGGCAGATCTCGGTTCCTATCTTATTCTAAATGACAGTAAGGCTATAATTAGTAATGTTCATTTATCACAAGATAGATTTCTAGAATCAAATATAATTTAAGGTCATGTTTATAGTAGCAAAGAGAAGCAGAAAGTCTAAGATGTAATGCTTATGACTTACACAAGTTTTTGTTTTTTAATCTGTAAAATGGGGATGATCCTATTTGTCTTATTATCTTAGGTGCTATTTTAAGGATGAAATATGGTAGTGTATTTTTAAAGTCACTTTGTAGACCTTAAAGTTTAGGCAAATATAAACTACTAAAATTGCCTTACTCCTCTGAATAGTAAAAAATCAGTGGTTTTGCTCTCATATGGAGTCCAGTGGTATCTCTCGGTTCACACAGAGGTGGATAGCAATTCAAAGGATGTTAGAACTGGAAGATGCCTTAGAGATCATGTGGTTCAAATCTCTCACTTTACAAATGAGGTAACTGAGGCACTGGGAAGTCTTGGCCAAAGTTTTATGATTAGCAAATAGTTGATCCAGGACAAGAACACAGGTTTGTTTGGTTTCTTTTACTACTAGTCCAGTTCCCCTCTCCGCTGTCTCTATCTCTGTCTCTATCTGTCCCTCCCTCTCTCTCTGTCTCTCTCAAAAATTCATTACCCTTACTTACAATAAAATATTTAAAAATACATATTTTTAAGGAAACAGTGGATTAAAACTGACCCAAACATTCCAGTATTATATCTGGTTGTTTCACAATCTTCATGACTCCATTTGGGGTTTTCTTGGCAAAGATACTAGAATGGTTTGCCATTTCCTCCTCCAGCTCATTTTACAGAGGAGGAAGCTGAGACAAACTGGGTTAAGTGACTCACTCAGGGTCACACAGTTAGAAAGTGTCTGCAGCCAGATTTGAACTTGGGAAGATGAGTCTTCCTATTGCCAGGCTGGGCACTCTATACACTGTGCCAACCTAGTTGCCCATCATAGTCAATGTTACAAATGAATAGCTTGCCTTTGCAAAGAAGGGAGGAAGATGCATTTTCATTATTTTCTTTAAGCTTGAGCTTGGCTATTATCATTTCAAGGTATTCAATTCCTATAGTTTTGTTGCTATTCTTCATTCCATTTATGTTGGTATGGTCATTATACATATGATCTTTCTGTTAATTTTCTGTTTAATTCATTCTGTGCCAGTCTTCCCATACTCTAGTCCTTTCTTCATGGTACCACATTGGATTGTGGTCACCTTCATTCCCCATTCATGAACATTAGCTGCAGGGAACCCTCCTTCCTATCATCCAAACATCACATTGTATTTAAATATTTTGCCAGGATAGTTTAGTGGTTGCTATAGAGAAAATTTCCAAACTATAGGGGAGGCAGGTGTCCTAACGTAAAATAGAGGGGAGAATCTAATATTTAACATGTGTAACAATCAATTTCTACTGAGCCCCTTTAGCCCCCTGACCAAACAGGTTTTTT
This sequence comes from Petaurus breviceps papuanus, assembly GCF_028583685.1. Taxonomy (NCBI): domain Eukaryota; kingdom Metazoa; phylum Chordata; class Mammalia; order Diprotodontia; family Petauridae; genus Petaurus; species Petaurus breviceps. The sequence goes on from NW_027186372.1 coordinate 3,905,495, forward strand.
TGTATGTGTATTTGGGGAAAGAACTCTTGACAAGGCAACAAAGAACTTAATCTTTACTCCTAGTCAAACTTCTTTCTGTTTCTGCTTCTGGTTCTTTCTCAGAAGCCACGTGGTCCATATTTGGGCCAAAGGAGTGAGAAGTAATTCTCCCCTCTCTACTATAAACCTGGATAAATGAGTTAGGTCAAGGGAAGAGAGAAATTTCTATGAAATGGAACTTAAGAAATTAGCTCTGTGTTTGAGGATAGCATATTAGGCCATTCATAACAGTACTTTCCTGTGATATCAAATGAAAAATGGAGATTACTTTGGTAATGGACGTGATAGAATCTTTTCAGGTTAAACTTAGACATTTATGTATGAGTTTCAAATTGTGCCAGTTGACATTCTAACCCATGATAAAGAATTCCAGCTTTGAGTTGATATGGACTAAGTTCTATCTTGAGCATCCTCATATATCATTCTTTTTGATCCACTCCCCTATGTAGGGTTTTCTTTGGGAACATCAGAATATGACTGAATTTTAACTCTACCCAAGCAACATAAGAATAAAACTTATGTCTACATTTCTACAGGAAAGGTAAAAGGGTCCATAGTATCTATTCAAATATAAAAATCAAGTAGCTTAGATAGGCTTTATTTCAGTGACAGAAAATGCAAAGGACTCATACCTGAACCCATAAATGGTCAAGACGACTCTGGCAGGTACAACCTACCCTTTGGATACAGACAGTGTTTCAGATATTTGACACTAGTCTAGAGTTAAGATTTCCCATCCAAGGAAATGCACTTTGGAAAAATACAGATGCATTCTCTCTCACTGGAGTGAATCCCACCTTTCCCAAATACCTAAGTAGTTCTCTATGCTTAAAATATGAAATAACTGCCAATGTTCCTTCCACCTCTCAATTTCTGTGATACCACACCATGGTTGAAGGCTGAGTAGACACTCTAGAGATCCAAAACTTGCACAAATTCTCAAAAACCCTTCCCAGTAGCAAAGAGAGAAAATGAGAAAGAGAGATAACGGGAATTTTCTGAGAGTATGGACACATACTTACAATAAACCATTTTACATTGAGCAACCATCAATATAAGGCAAAAGACAAATTTAACCATTAAGTGAGGTCTTCAATCTATAATCATGCAGCCTGGAAGAAAGAATATTGTCTCATTGTGATGAGAAAACTATACTGGAAGCTTTTCCTAAATATAACACCTGAAGAGTTGAACTGAAATGAGAACTCTCCTGAGAATATCTTTCTCATGCAATTTCAGCTGCTTCTACTTTTGATTAAAGCCAGGAATAGTATCAGAATCAGATGCATCTTTGCAGTAGGAACTGAGATGGAGATCAGAACCTTTCTTTCTTCCTACAGTATTTCAGGGAATCACTGACTTTGTCAGCGTGAGGGTTCTCTTCCTGGATGTACTCCACTTTTTAGTAGATATTCTCCACAAATTGCAGCAAAATAAAACGAAACTAAACCAGAAACAAACACTAAACGAAAATCACCTGTTGGCTGAGATCATCTCTGATCCTAGCTAGGCAGACACTTGGATCCTAGAAAGTAAGATCTGGACGATGCATCAGCAGCTATAGAGTCTAACTTGTACACAAAATTAATCCCTACTATAACATGCCCTCTTAATTGTTGTACAGTCTGTGCTTGAATGCCTCCAATGACGGGAGCCAACCCGTCCAATTGCACTTTAGAAAAGCTCCAATTTTTAAGAAGTTTCTCCTGCATCAAGTCTAAAGTGGATTGATAGACAGCTTCGTAATTGGATTGACCAACATACAATCTGTTAAGGATGATACCCTAAATCTCTTTTCCAGCCAGTGGCAGAACTGGCATCTGAAAGTGATTAGACAAATGTCCATTTGAGGAAAAGATAGGGCATGTTATTGTGAGGTAAAAAAAAAAAACCAGGTATAAAAAACCAGTCCAATCAGTCTATATGACTAAGATAAGCAGGAAAAGTAAGCAAAAACACCGAGATGCAAGGCAGGGGCTCAGTCCTAGAGCAGGAGAAGAAAGTAAGAGAGTGCAAAAGGGTCCGCTATTTGTCTGATGCAACATATGTTCCAGAAGGAATGTTTACAATCTCCATCCAATGTAAATCAACATGAAGGTATGTATGGCCAGGGGTGGGGTCTGTGGACTCCATCCTGATAGTCATGCTTGTCAGATCATAGGATCTGCTTGGGTTTGTGTTTCACTTATGAAGCATTCATCATTCTTAGATCATTTCCAAACCACAATTAAATACTGATAAAATGAATGGGCATACATGTTTTTAAGGTAGAGGACTCAACAATGTTTCTCACCTGAGCCAGAAAATTGTTCCAGTGGATACTGAGTTCCAGAGAAAGACCTGAATTCAGATTCAGCCTCAGATACTTAGTAGCTATGAGACCTTGGACAAGTCATTTAATCTCTATCTCAGTTTCTCTATTAGTAAAATGGGGATTATGTTGTAAGGATCAAAGGTGACAATAATTGGAGACCACCTAGCACAGAATAAAGTAAGGCCTAGAATATAGTGTTTTATAACTATTAATTATTGTTATAATTATTAATATTATATGTTCACTCAAGAGAACATACCAGTAATTCACACAATGGAGAAAGTATCAATATATTCTTTTCACCCATATAATCTCTGGAGGTGTTTACATTTTCAGAAGATCACCTTGGGAATCAAATTATAGAGAGAAGCTCCTATTCTGGAATCTTGATTGTGTGTGTATGTGTGTGCACATGCACGCATGTGTGTTTAAATGAGTTTAATCATTTATTCTACCTACTGTGGCTCTTCTTTGACTGTCTCTAAACACGACTTGTCAATCAATGAAATAGAAAAACCCTGTCACATCAGAAGCAGCCAATGGAAAGAAAAGAGACTAGGTATATGGCATATGAATGACTCTGTTCCACCTCTCAGTGAATTGAACTCATAATTATATTATCACTGCCAAGTGACAGCTAACTGTGCTATTGGGTTCAGTGAATCTGCTTCATCAAAGCTCTCCAAGGCACCAAATTATTATTCAAAGGAAATGCCTGCTGAAGGCAAGGAAATAAGCTCTCCTCATTTTTATACATTTGACCTTGGTACAGATCTTGACAGGTGCCACTTAGACTTAAAAAAAAGAGAATTTAATAAAATAACCTGCATTTTTCCTTCTTACTTTTTCAGAATAAGGTTTCAAACCCTGCAAGTCTTCCTGAGGGCCTTTCTTGACTGAAACTTCCTGGCTTAGATGCTCCAGGGTAGAGGCAAGACTGTGTATCAAATGAATAGGGATGAAGTGAATTAGGAGGTGGAAAGGGAAGCATCATGATAACTGCAACAATAAGGATTCTCCCCCCCCCTTTTCTTTTCCCTCCTTGCTCTATTCCCTACAGCAAACCCTACTAGAGGCAATTTAACAAATGTCCTTGACAAGAAATGCTATTTAGGGATAGAATGGGGGCAATGATACATTCATTTGAAATGATGATTATCTTGTCCTGATCCCCTGAGATTACACCCCAGCTTACTTTATCTTATTTTGGTCACATCTGTGTGGGCAGCTGATTTGGGGGGCAGGAGGGAGTGTTATTGTGGATATACTTTTTGGCTATATGGGTTGAGCTAAATGCCAAAGGTCTCTGGCATCCTTGTGATACTGTGATTCTTGTTAGTTACCATTGGACTATGCTAGTTAGGTCTTAGATTTTGAGGAACAAAGTTTCATGCTAATTTGATCTAACTACATAGTTTATTCATAATATTTAAAGCACTTTAGAAGACATTCTTATCCTGGCAATATAATATTCATCTTGTTCCAATGTCATCCTTGTTTGGAACTGGTTCAGGGAGCAGGGATGGAGCAGTATGACGGCCTTTGTGAATTTCTGTTGCCTCCTAAAAATCATTCCCTGGGAGCCATTCCTCTTGCACTTCACCAAAATCAGTTAGGCTGGTCTCTGAAGAGCAGGTACTGGGACTGCACTGGTAACTTTTCTATCTGGGGAGGACTTGCGAAAGGGGGTAATCTGCTGGCATAGACATAGAACTCAGGGTGACCCAGGTCCTGTTACAAGGATTAGAAGATATAGTGGAGGAACTTGGATTATATAAATGGATATGAAATCCAATAAATATAGGCAAACATTAATTACATTATATTGTGGAAGAGCCAATTTAAACTCGCTTATGGATTCTGCTCAAGCCTCCATTCCATCATTTACTCTGTTTTTAATCCAAACACAGGACTATTTGCTGTGAAGCACCATGTGACCTTTTCAGAAGTAACAAGTGATTATCACCTGTGTACACATCCAAAATATTCAGCAGAGAATGTTATAAAAAATGCAGTGTTCCCATTACACAAAAGAAATTTCTAAATCAAAAGGATGTTATTCCTGGAGTAATGAACTGGAAAAATTCAACTCAATGGTTCTTTTCGCTTCTCCTGACACTTCCACTATAAAATCACTTTGTTGCCAGGACCCCTGCAATACAGATATGCTTTCAAGGGATGTGCCAAAAATTCTCAGTGAATTACAAAAAGAAAACAGGATGGAAATAATTGAGCAGGAGCCTGGTGATAAGCCCTCTAGTAAACCAAGCCCAGAAATGCTCCGACACAAATTTATGGTGTTATAAAGCCAAGACAAAAAGATGACAAGGAGCTGAAAAATGGAATGGCCGTATCTCAGAACGTCCAAAGCGTGCAGTCAAAATCAAACGATACAAACCTAATTCTGGAGTAAAAATTTCTAATAGGTCAAAAACATTTTTTTCAGTGTGATCATTTACAATACACCTAGGAAATCAGCAAACCCTACTAATCAGGGCTTGAATATTGTTTTTTGATTGTAGATTTAAGGGAGTAATGGAGAAAATGTTAATAATGAAGTTTAAACTTTAAAATGTGTTATGCGTAGATGTTTTTCCCCACAGGATTGGTTGTTAAATATTTACTACCGCAGTGTTGATTAACTATGATTAGTATGAGCTTGAGTAGATGTGAGGGTGGGTAGGTCTTTGAAATACCTGGCCTACAGACCATAAAGGGGCATATAGAGAATGTTGATGCAGGAAATCCCCTTACCTTTGGCTCCTAGCACACATAAGGCTGCTGTAGCAGTGACAAGAGTGTTGGAACCAAAGTGCTGGAACTGCCTTTTATTTCTCCTAATTCAGCCCTTTGTGGTTAAGCAGAATAAGTTTAATTTCTCTTTCAAATATCATTCTGTCAACTATTAAAGACAGCTACCACATTCCTCTTTGGTTAAAGAAATCTTTCCCCAGCTCCTTCCAATGTGGTGTCAAGAGAATCAATTCTCCTCATGTAGTCTAACTACGTTAGTGATCTGGAGAAAGTTCACTTCATCCTGGGCACTTTACCTCTCTTAGGATCAAGTCAGCCTTATTAGCGGGCATATCAAATTGGTTTTTGCTCAGGTTGAGCCTGAAATTCACTCAGACCCTTAGGGCCCTATCGAAAATAAGCCATTGAGGTTGATCTACTTATAGTATGACCTGTTCTTGATGTTGCCAACCTGGCTCTTTGTGATTACTTTACTTTCTAGATCACCAACTATCCCTCAAAAAAAGGCTATAGAAAAATAATGTCTATAGAATTTTGTCAGGAATTGAAACTGGAGAAAAATCCACTAACTTATAGTTTGTAGATCCTTTGAAGGAAGCTAATTAGAATGGTGAATATTATTCCAGGTCTGGAGTTAGGAAGACCTGTGTTCAAAGCTAGTCTCAAACTACATTAGCTGTTTGACCCTGGGCAAGTCACTTAACCTATGCCTCAATTTTCTCAATTGCAAAATGGGGACAATAATAGTACCTACCTCACAGTGTTGTTGTGAGCATCAAATGAGATAATAATTAGAACAGTAACTGTCATACAATAAGCACTATATAAATGCTAACTATTATTATTCCTTTCTAGTCTAGGAGGATTCATTATACTTGAGAGAAAATTAAAGAAAAATAAGAGTTCATGAGATCATAGATATCTAGCTAGAAGGAAACCTCCTGGACCCCTTTACAATTGGAGGAACAAAGGCCCAGGTGACTCACTCAAAGTCACACAGATAGGACGTGGAATTTGAATCTTGGTCCTCTGACATGAAAGTTAGTGGTCTTTGGGGAACATCACCTTCTCTTCCTTCATTATCACTGTCCTATTCACTCTAAATGGCATTTCTAGCCCTTCTTTGAAGCATTTTTTATTCTAAAAATAAGCAGCATTTTGTTATCTGTTCCCTACCTGGCCAGACAAAAATCATGGTAAGCTTTAGTGCCCTGACATAATTCTTACAAGAATGTGCCATGCTTTCTCATTCCCTGACCCTGCTACAACTCTCTGTGCATAGCTTATAAAAATCTAAATTACTTAGTCAATTCCCCGATCTTTTTAAACAACTTATCCTTTTCACCACATCAGAATTATTTTATTTTGCGCCTTCAGAATTTCATTTTTAAGAGCCCATAATATATAATTCCCATATCTCCTGGGATTATATGCTCTACAGGATTTTAGTCCCTGGGATCTGACCTATCTTTTCTCTGAAGTGTTAAGAGTCCTTTTTTATTAGATTTGTTCCTGGATAGATTTAACAGTGTTTTTAGAGATTGTTTTTGTGCTATTTGCTACCCTTGTAAATCTAATTCTTTCCAAAATTCCAAGGAATGATAGCTGCATATATCATAATGATCTGTGTGATGCTGCTTTTCCTTCATTTTCAAAGACCAATGACATAAATGATTAATGCCTTGACCCATGTGTGAGTTGGTTTTTTAAAAACAGAAGCAGAGTTGCACAAAGTCATCAACCTCACTCTCTCTTCTAGAGTCATCACAGTCGAATAGCAGACAAAAGTTAAGATGACTTTGGAATCTCTGATGTCTGACCAAGTTCTAAGTGCTCTACAACACCTGCTTCAGGTGCCTTCATGACCACTGGAACAAATTGTTCTCATCCACCCATTCCTCTGGGGAAATGCAGCAGCAAGCACCCCAGCATATGCAGGGTGGCTGCCAAAACAGGTTCTTAAATCTGCTTTTCTAAAGGAAAGCAACTCAAAATGGGTTAACAATCTTGCTTTAATGGAACATGTCATTTACCTAGTTCAGGGGGAAAAGGTCAGCACCTCAAACTTCAGAGAATACAAACAAGTTACCAGCAGACAACAAATACAGAGAAACATCAGCAGACAGCCTTCTGACTGTCTGACCATTACATCCATACTTAGTTACCAGAGAGGGAAGCACCAACATCTGGGTTTTCAAATCCAGGGGGCTCAATGGCTGCCAAGAGTCTCATCTGGTCAAATCACACAACACTTCTCAAAGTGAGCCCCAAAGCAAAGCCTCACATCAGGGTCTATATAGCCTGCTCCCGGCTCAGAGAATGTCACAACCCTCTTGACCCACTGCCCAATCACACAGTAGCAAGGTGTGGGCGTTCCAGAAAAACAAGCCTCCTGCCACAGGCTCCATGTGACCACATTCGGCCTATTAGGGGGCAGAGGATATTTTCAAATGAAGGTAGGTTCTCAGAGTCATTTAAGCCTATCAAAGGGCTTCGGGGCAGGGAAGATCTTCAGATTCCCATTCCCATAACAGGGAAGTCTTCACATGCTTGGTGTAGACCTCTTCCTAACTCACCAATGAGTTTGAGGCTTGTCAATTACCCTCAACCTGGTGTAACCCATCTGCCAAGATGGTTTGCCAAGGTGTGGCCACTGTGAAAGTTGCAACTTCCTGGAGCCACAGGTGAGAGTTGAGTGTCAGGTAGGCATTGAAGACAGATGAGCAATACTGAAATACTCAGCAAGTCCTTACACCTGAGGTGCTATTCCTCTATAAACACTCTATATACCCTGTGCTCTGTGTGGAAGGATGGACTCCTTTGCTCTGGAAATGTATGGATAAGGGAATTTTGCAGATCTCAGAGCAACATCTTGAATAAGATGAGTGTCAGGCATTCTAATTCCAGATTTAGCCTCTTCTATCTTAGCCAATAACTGCTTTAGAGCTCCTGAAAGCAGGAAAGCTGTTATGGCATCATTAAATATGTTCCAGATAGAGTCATTTCCTCCATATAAAAGGAAAATGAATTAATTGCCCTTCTCCTGCTGCTCCCATTGGATGCTGGGACTCGTTGGCATGGAAGTGAATCTATTTCTCATGCAGCAAAACCACTGCAGATATGACCCTGGTACTTGCTTTCTCTCACTGATTGTTTTTGGTTTGGGTTTTTATAGAAAGATAGATGATCGGTAGATTAATTGACAGATAGATAGAAATCTGTGGAGCATATGTATTTACTTTTCTCCTTCAATAAATATCTATCAAAGACATATATTTGTATGCAGGCTATATTTTTAGTTCACTGGCACCATGACAGACTAACCGTATAAAATTCCAGTTAGAAAGTATGTGGAATAGCTAGGTTTCCATTAGTTTGAATAATGAATACTCAGAATAGTTGCATGTACTTGGACCCACCCTATTCAAAGGTATAGCTGTGGGAAATGCGATAATTTGTTTTGACCTCCCCCAAAATAAGCAGCAAAAACTTCAATGAGGCAACCATTTCAGGGGACATATTATTGGAATTAATCTGCTCATAGTTATACAGAAAGGCTGAGCTTGGATCCTTCTAAACATTAACCTCTATAACCCATAGCAGGAAACAAAATAATAAAGTGGGGTTTTCACCCATTTAAATTTAGATGCCATTAGGATATTTAAGTAAAGATGCTCCATTGTAAATTGGAGAAACCAATTCAGCATTCCAGTGAAAATGTCAGGGTAAGATATGGATATTTGAGAGTTTCTAGAACATAGATATTGGCTGAAATAATGACTAGATCAGAATTCACCTTGTACTGACCAGAACATTTAAAAGCAGGATGGCTAATGCTAAAAACCATCTTTTCCCCATATTCAGTCTGGTTTGAAGCCAAGTTTTATTTAATCTTATGACCTTCCTACCCCAGGCTCCCCTTTGTGTGTGTATGAGACAATTGGGGTTAAGTGACTTGCCCAGGGTCACACAGCTTGTTAAGTATCAAGTGTCTGAGGCTGGATTTGAACTCAGGTTCTCCTGACTCCAGAGCCATTGCTCTATCCACATAGCTGCTCCCCAGGCTACCCTCTTCACAAACATTCTTTTCATAACACTTTGAATTCCATTATACAAAGCCTCTCAGATCACATTTAAAGCTTCAGTACCTATACTCTGATACTTCAAGGTATCTGTGATCTCACTAATGATATATTCTCTCCATTGATGCTGAATCCAGTTCATCCATTCCTTTACATTTTGAGGATTTTGTTGTCCGTCCTTTTTGATAGATTCTACAAAGAGAATTCACTAAACTTGAAACCTTCCTTTCTCTAGGGCTTTTCACTTTTTGTGAGTACCATTTTAGCACTCTGACTTTCTACCACTTATCTCTCACTCTTGTCACATTAATGGTCTTACCATCCTTTCTAATTATACATTTCCTTATCAATATCCCTCACTTCTCTTCTTGACCCTGGGTCGTGGTTGGAAATATGACTTCTAAACAAGATATCTGCTTAAATAGAGGAAGGTGAATCAGTTCTTCATTCCAGTAAAATCCTGAAAATCATACCAGACTGCATAATAATCCAAAGACCCAATGATAAACTTATATTGTACTATGCAAGGCTCTCTGTCAAGCAATGAGAATGGAGGGCTTCTACCAAAGAGACCTAGGGAAATGTTAGTGAAAAGCAGTGATCAGAACAAATGCAGCAGTGCTCAGACTTGGAAACCTAGGCCTCTGAGGTTCCTAGCACTCTGTCCTGAGATTCTTTAGGGTGCTCTGAAGACACAGCACTCAGAATCTCAGAAATCTAGTGGTTCTCTACCTTGGATGGTAGAGATTAGCAAAGGAACATACTTGAGACCAAGTAGGGCCAACTATCCCACCCAAAAGCATAGGAAGGGGCAGAACCTAGGCCTGGCACAAAATCTCAATTTTATAACCAAGCTAAAAAGAAGGCTCTACTGAAGAATACAATAACCACTAGAAAGAATTATTTTAGATCCACATATCCAATACAGAAGGAGAGAGTAATCCCATATATGCAAGCAGACCCAAAGGGGGAAAAATGGATTTTCCACAAGGACTGTATGAATACCTAGATGAAACAGAACAATAGATAAATAAAAAGAAAGATGAAGATGAAAGAATTGGGAAGAGTATAAATATTAGAAAACAAAATAATAAATTTCAGGAGATGAACTCGTTGAAAATTAGAATAGATTAAAAAAGGAAATGAATGACTCCATGAGACATCAGAAAATACATTGCAAACTGTCCATGCCATCCATGTACCTTTGCATTACCTTTTGGGTCACTCACCAAGAAGATTTTTCAGATACTATGTGTGGTATTTCAAGATTTGCATCTACACAAAATCTCTTGAAGAAAATTTCTATTAATAAGTTTCACCATCATTGGTAAAGTTCAAAGCTTTATTAATTAAAAATAATTATAATTTGTAAAAACAAGCAATTGTTTTTCAGAACTCTCTAAATAATCTTTGATCAGGAAGACATTCATTAAAGGCAATTTTGTGCCTGTGAAGTTAGTGAGAAAATAAAAATCTAATCTTAAGGTTTTTAAATAAGGTGCCTCACATAAGATATTATGAATTTCATAGATGAAACTACAAAGATAACAATCTTTTGATTGATTCTCTGAGTATCAATGTAAAGCAAGGGATAAGAGAGGGAGACATATGCTAACCAGAAGTGTTTGCTAGTGTCTTGGAAGGTGATATATGCTGAGTCCAAATTGAAAAAAGATTCCCTGTAAATGATGAGGTCTTCCAGATGGTTTTGCTTGCAGGTGACATTTAACTGGTAATATCAAGTCCCCAAACACTGTGGGACTTGACAATAAAATCTATTGCCACCCAAGACAAATTAGCTTAGTAAGCCAAAAGACAAAAAAAAGGGTGTAAATAATATGAAGCACCACTAAGTGCCAAACACTGTGTTAAATGCATTGAATACACAGAAAGACAAAAAGATGGTCCTGCACTCAAGGAGCTCATAGTCTCACGGGGGAGACTACATGTAAACAGCTATATACAAGCAAACTACACTATAGGATAAATTGAAGAAAGCCAGCAGAGAGAGGGCGCTAGTATTAAGAGGGCTCTAGAAAGGCTTCTTTTAAAAAGGGAGGATATTCTTTGAAGGAAACCAGGGAGGTCAGGAGGTAGAGATGAGGAGGGAAAGAGACCCAGGTATTAGGGATAGTGAAAATTCATGGAGCCAGGAGCTGGTGTATCTTTTTGAAAGGCAGCAAGGAGGCCAGTATTACTGGATCTCAAATTGTGTGTGTGTGTGTGTGTGTGTGTGTGTAGGGAATTAAAGTGTAAGAAGACTACAAACAGGTAGGATGAGGCTAGGTTATGAAGCGTTTTAGATATTAAATAACATATTTTATATTTGATCCTGGATGTAATAGGGAACCATTGGACTTTATTGGATAATGGGGTTCCATGGTGAAACCTGCACTTTAGGAAGATGGACTTAATATTTGAGTGGAGGAAAGGTGAGAGAATTGAGAAACAGACACCAACCAACCAGCAAGCAGCTAGAAGCACATTGCCATAGACCAGGCACCAGACGATGAGGTACCATATCAGGATGTGGTGTTTCCAGAAGAGAGAACAGGACATATAAGAGAGATATTACATATAATTGACAGGACTTGGCAATGCATTGAATGTGAGGAGTGGTCAGGGGCACGACAGAGGATGAGCAGTTGGTAATGGAAATTAAATAGCAAGCCCAAGAATGGTTGTGATTTTGAGAGTAATAGAGAATTTAGAACAAGGGGAGATTTTTTGGGGGGAAATATAATGAGTTCAGCTTTGGACAGGTTGAGTTTAAGATGTCTACAGGATATTGAGTTTCAGGTGTTCAATAGGCAATTGGAGAGGTAAAGAGAGAGATTAGGGCTGGGTGAATAGATCTGAGAATAATCACCATAGAGGTAATAATTGAATCTATGGAAACTGATGAGATCATCAAGTGGAATTGTATAGGGGGAAAAGAAAAGGGAGCTGAGGACAGAGTACATGAGAATACTGGGGTTTAGTAGGAATAATATGGATAAAGTTCTAGAAAAGGAATCTGAGGAGTGGTCACACAGGCAGGAAAAGAATCAGGAAAGAGTAATGTCATGAAAACAGAGAGAAGAAAGAATCTGGAGAAGAGGGTGATCAAAAATGTTAAAGGCTACAGAGAGAGAAAAAATGATGAGAAGTAGTGAAAGAAAATTATATTTGGAAATTATGAGATCTTTAGTACCTTTGAAGAGTAGTTTTAGCTGAATACTGAGATTAGAAGTCAGTCTTCAGAAAGTTAAGGAGAGAGTGAGAGGAAGGAAGTGCACATATTAATTTGTAGATGGCCTTCTCAAGGAGTTTAGGCATAAATAAGGCTTATTACTTAGATTATGTCATGCAATTAGATGAGTAGTCTATGAAGCTTGTCTATCAGCACAGAGATCTGGACAGATCTTCCAGATGGACTGTGAGTTGGACTGATAATTGAATAGAAGAGTGAGGAGAATAATAATAATTGCATTTTTACAACTAGGCATTGCTTTTAATGATCCCAAATCTCTCCCATCCATAAAAGCTCATCTTTCAATATGTTCTCCCAGTGATGCTATATCAATATAAATCACAGAAAACCAGGATAAAGGGAGACTCAAAATTGTAGATGACCCACATGGCAATTGGAAAGTGGATGAAAGTTGACTGCAGGGCCAAAAACAATGATATGACAACCTTGGCTCAGGGCCACCAGAGATATGGCTTTACACTCACACTAACTTGGACCCAAATTTGGAATTCAGAATCCAAAGAAAGTCATTATATTGAAAACATTTTGCATGTACTAGAAGTATTATTATTGTTATTACTACTACTACTACTACTACCAAAAATTTCCCAACCATGCATTTTATTATTAGGAAAAATCCCCCCAAAAACTTAGATGATTCCTGTCTAGATTTCCACAAATTTAGGTAACAGGGTTCCTTACCTGGAACTCAATATAGAACATGTGTATAGTATAAACTTTATTACACCACTTTATTTATAAACTTTATTACAGCAAATGCACTGAAAGCCAAAAACAAATAAAGAAATAAAAAGCTCTATAATATCCAGTAAGATTCTTTAGATGCCCCATGCAACAAGAAAGTAGACACATTGGGGGACTAGTGAAGAGATAATCTTCATTCACATCTCACCTGTCCTATCCGAACAACTCAGAGCAATAGTAAGGTTGACAAAGTACAGATCTCTCCCCGCCCCCAACTCCCAAGGCATGATTTCAATCGTTCAGATTTAACTTATCCTTCCTGGTAGGTGGTTCTCTTCTCCAAGGAACATGGAGCTGAGGAAGTCTTCCACAGGCTCATGCCCAATTCTGGAGGAACCACTGATCTCGTGAGAACTCTCTAACTTGCATGGGAAAATCATTCAGTTAGCAAGAAACTCTTATCACTGAATTATTCTGAGAAAAAAAAATAAATAGAAAGGTAGAAGTCCCCTCTTAGATCATCTGAGCAAGCATAGGCAGCTAAGCTTGTGCTTCTTCTACTCCAGGTAGAGTTGGGAAAAGAGAAATTTCCTCCTTCTACTTACTGTACTTACTCAAGCTAAGAAGTTCCAAGAGAAGACATAGTAAAAAGGAAAAAAGAAAGGGGAAGGCCACTAAGTTCACACCTCACTCGTTTAGACCACAGAGAAAGTGACTCCTGCAGAAGAACAAAGACGAAAACAACTAACAACAAACCCCCAAAACAAACCAACCCCAGCCTCCTAAAATGTAATCAATAATTAGGAAGCACCTGCAATCTGCAGAGCCCCATCAAGAAAGTGCCAATGCGCTCACCTTCACTGAAGGTGCCTCTCTGACAGAGATCCTCACTTTTTAATCTCATTAAATTGATAGGAACAGAAGGGGAGAATTTATTGGCATAAAAGAAATGGCATGAGATATCATTAGTACTATTGATGCATTTGGATTATGAGTTACTTCCACTCCAGAACCTAGAACCAGTGTCAAAGCCAGGGTGACTGTGAAGCAATAAGAGGGCATATGACCTCAATAACTTTCCACTACATTGGTTTATAGATCATCAATCAAATTGATAGAGTGCCTGGATGACTAAATATCTATATGGGCTTTGACATCACAGATTAAATAGAGAGACATAAATGATCACAAACCCCAGAGATGGCTACTAGTTAATGCAGCGATATTATAGGAAACAGATGTAGAAACCAAGTGTTCCATTGCTATCTATAAACATTTAAAGGCTCCCTGCCTGTTGGGCATGTCCTCTATGAAGATTATACCAATAGACATAAACAAGAATTACCTAGGACAAGATGAAATGGATGAGTTATGATCAGCACTGATGAAAGCCACAGAAGTGCAGAAATTCAAGAGAACTGAAGGACCAGACAGGATTGCTAACTCAGGTTCCAAGCAGGGACTTGTATTACAGTATTGAAGAATGCATGAATAAATGATCATTTCTTAAGCACTTACAATGTGCTTGAACTGAGTGCTGGAGAAACAAAAAGTGAGATGCTCCCTGCCCTCAAGGAGGTCATATTCTAACTGGGGAAACAACACAGAGAGGGAGTTTTGTTCTGGGGAGTTGTAAAAATAATGAGTGGAGAAGCAGGGCTATTAAGTGATCCTCTTTTAAGAAGCAATGTTGATGTTGCTTTATTTGGTGGGCTCTGAGCAAGAGGGGGACAGTGGGATGGCAGTGATGATGGGGAAAAGTGAGAAGGTGCCAGGCTTAGGATCCGGGAGAACTGGATCTGGTGGCATCAGGATAGGCGGTGACACGTCCTAGAGGTATGATTGGGATGGAAACAGTCTGGTGTCAGCGCCTGGCTAAATATATTAGGTGAGTTTACACTCACTCAATAGTGAGTGTGAAGAATAGCACATGGGTAATGTAAAAAGGTTTGGAAGGATGCCTTCGGAATGTTAGATCCTTTGGCTAGGACATGTGGGAGAACACATTCCGAAAATCACTCAGGATGAGAAGGCATGTATCTGTTGAAGAGAAGACATAGTATCTAGGACAAAAGGGGAAGAGAAGCTGGGGAGTGAAGTGAAAGATGGGTATTCCAAGGAGCTCCTAACTTATATGGCAGGTCAAATTTTATCCATGCTAACAGAAACAATCGGTTTTAATGAAACTTCAATGAATTGGCATTCTCAAGGAGTGAATTAGCTGAGGATCAATCAGGAAAAAAATAAAACAACTTTTTGTTTCCTTTGTTTACTTGAATAAGTTGTTTTGAATACCTTGCAAAAGACTATTCTCAAGTCCTCATTATTTAATTTCATTGCTGATGGGCACTAATTAGTAGTTTAGTGAGGTCCTGGTATAAATGGGTAGGAAGGACATTTTTCTACTAGCCTGGGAAATAAAACAAAACATTTGGGAATCTGGTGTACAAAGGACTATTTGATGTGGTTCTATTGGAAATCTGTCCTAATAAGTAAATTATAAATCATAGATTTTCAGAAATTTCTTTAGAGATAGAATATATTATTTACTTTTTGCTATCATTTTGTTTGATTAATTATGAGTTATGGTCATTTAGAACTAACTGAAGCTTTTAATAGATGGAAGGTCTTAGTATAATGTAATATAGAAACTTTAATCATGATACAATGAAAAGAACCTGGGTTCAAATCCTGTCCTGGCCACTTTCTATGAATTATTAACGTAAGTCACGTTTACCTCTCTGGTTCTCACTCAGTTCCCTCATCTGCAAAATGAGAGTATTGAACCAGATGAACTCTAAGGTGATTTCTCTCTCTCTCTCTTCCACTCTAACTACTAACTTTCATGGCTTCTTTTAAGACTCAATGAAAATCTTACCTTCTAGAGGAAGCCTTTCCTAATCCTCTTAATTCTAGCACCTTCCTTTTGATAATTATTTCCTATTTATCCTATATATAGCTTGCTTTGTATATATTTGTTGTCTCTCCCATTATATTGTAAGTTTCTTAAGGGTTGGGAATGTCTTTCACCTTTTTTTGTGTCTCTAGCACCTAATACAACTCCTGGCACTTATCAGGCTCTCTGTCTCTCTCTGTCTCTGTCTCTCTTTGTCTCTCTCTTTCTCATGTGTGTATGTGTATTACATACAGGCAATTGAACTTAAGTGAGGGAGGGAGGGCTATGCAAGGTCACCAGCATCACTTTCTCCTCCAGAGTCATCTGAGTCCACTGGCCAGATATAGATCAGGATGACTGGAGATGGCCCACTTGGTATCTGCAGTGCTTAGTATAGTAGCTGGCACATAGTAGGCACTTAAATTCTTACTGACTGACTGGACTGGAGAAGAAGCAAAGCAGGAATGGAGGAGGGAGCAGGAAGAAGAGGGCTGAAGATCTGTGGGAATCCTTCTGAAGATTTTCTGGGATCAAACACCTAGGGGTCCAAGGCTAATAAGCTGAATGAGTTGGAGAATTCCAAATGCAAAAATGTCTTTCCAAATCTACATCTATAATCTTGTGATCCTAAATCTAAAAGATTAGGTTGCCTAAAAAACTAAAAAAAATAATTCAATTCCCTTTTCAGCTTAGTGACTTCATGTCACCCACGCTCATCCACATTGCTCTGCTTCTGTGTTTTCCTCTACAAAATAAGAGGTTAGACTGGTGGGTCTCTGAGGTTTCTTCTAAAAGGATATTTCCAGAAGTATCTGAACTCTCTGTTAGATTTTCTTGCTAGATTTTCTTGGCTCCTTTTCCCTCAGTACTAAGTTAACTATGTCATATTAACCTTTTAAATTGCTCGGTAATTCAGATTTTCCCATCGTTTCTCCATTTAAGTCTCTTTATTTAAATGTTGATCTTTTCCATTTCTATAATACCTGATGCACAGTTCTCTAATTTTTTTCCAAATTACATTTTGTCTCTTAATGGTGTAGGGGGCAAAGTCCCAAGGGAAAAGGTTGTCAAAAGAAGGAGATAAGTTAATTTTCAACCATAAATCACTTGATACAAATGACTTATTTTTGCTCTTCTCTCTTTTTCTCTGTGATATGTGATGCAAAGTATTCAAGCATGAGGTTGTCCTACAAAAGAGAGTGGGACTTCCTGCTCTAAGATATCACAAGGAATGCGCATCAAACAGACAGGACAAGCTGCACAGTGTTTTCATGGCTCCCAGATTCTGGAGAGGATTAAAACACTTTATATAGTACTCAAGGTTTACTAAGGGTTTTATGTGCTCTTATCTCATTTTCTCCCCCTAGAACCTGTGAAGGAAGTATTAAGTTGTCACTTTGGGGAGGGAGGGGTGGACAATCTATGACGTTTATAAATGTGGGGGACCACAAGGTCTCATTCTTCCCATCCCTTAAAATGTTGCAGACCAGCAAAAAATCTGCAACTGAGAGTCTGGAAGTCATCTGGGAGCATTGTGGAGTTAAGTAATTTGCTCATGATCACACTGGTAGTATATATCAGAGGTGAGACTTGAACCCAGTTCTTTCTGATTCTAAGAGCAACCAAAAGTATAGAGACCTATATCTGCCTCTCTTTCTCTGTCTACATCTTTCTCTTTCTTCCTATCTCTTTCATTATATCTCTGAATCTGTCTATCTCTCTGTGACTGTCTCTGTCTCTCTGTCCTTGTCTCTCTCTCTCAGAAGCTTCTGGATGTTCATGTCCTTTATCAATGGGCCTATCAGAAAGAGCTAGGACATGTGTGTCACCAGAAGGGATGGTCACAGTAGGCCATGCCCATGAATGAGGATGTTTCAATAGGAAGGCTGCAGTTATGAATAAACTTCTCTGTTTGGCATTTGAGCCCCTCTACAATCTAGTTGCAGACTACATTTACAAGCTATCAGAGTTTTGAAAAATCTAGGAAATGGCTAAAGTAATAGGCCTTTCATTTGGCATGCTTATGTGTTATATGGAAGGCCACATGGCAGCTTTATTTACCCTAGGAAACAGGATTCGAGGGGCAAGAAGACAACAGCGTTAGAGCAGTGTACCGAGTCCCTCCTTATACTAGGGGGAGTTACCAGTTGAGGTCATCCCTCAGCCCCCTTCAACCCCCTTGATACTCTGGGGTAGAGACAACTATCTCCAAAAACAAACACCTGGAGTGGGATAGATATTCAACCAGGCGTACTGCTAGGGAGATTTAAGTACGATGGTCTTTAGGCCATGATGGAGGGAGGGTGCTCGCAATGGTCTAGGTTAGGACTTGTGGGTCCATGTATAGAAATTACGAATTGTATACAGAGAGCAAAGTAGAAGAGAGGAGAGGCAGCAGCCTGGAAGAGGAGCCATAACTAAGGAAGAAATAAATAACTCATTGGATGAAGGAAAAAGAGACCTTTTTCCCCCCTTCTGGTCTATAATACTTGTTTCTTACACATTATTCTTCTTCATGCACTCTAGATTCTAACCAAGTTGACCTACTTCCTATTCCCCATGTGAAACTTTTCATCTCAAATCTCTATTCTTTTGTCCAAGTACAAACCTAGTATGTACTCCCTCTTTACCCGTGCTTTGGAAGGAAGAAAACAAGCATTTATTATTATTTTTTCTGAACACAGAAAAGGAAATATCAATTGAAAGAATACATAGATTGCCTCTGGAAAAGCAAACAAAAAACAAACCAACCAGTCAAAAAAGGCTTCAAACTCCAACATATATACTAGTTAAATTTAGCAATTCAATTCAGAAACAATGAATTCTGCAAAATAGGACAAAGATCTTCAAATATAAAGGAAATTCAAACAACAGAAGAATATTCTGCAGCCACCAGGACACATATGAAAATACGTTTCCAATATGAAATATGTTCCAATGAGCAGAGGAACTCAGGACGTAGCCCATGGTGACATAACCTGTGACCATACGCAGAAGGGCAGACATTTGAAAATAAAGAGGTGTTTGAAACATTTTGAAAAAGAAAACCAGAATCATATTTCAACGAGCATTTTTCATGTGCCAGGCATTGTGCTAAATGCTTTATAAAAATTACCTCATCTGAACTTATAGGAAGAAATAGCAAAACTGTACTAGTGAGGGACCTTAACTTTCTTTTTCTCAGAGTTAGACATATCAAATCAGAAAATAAATAAGAAAAAAGTTAATGAGATTACTTGACAATTAGAAAAGTTAGATATTATTGGTCTTTGGAGAAAACTGAATGGGAATAGGAAGGTGTATACTTTATTCTCAGTTATATTTTATACCTTTACAAAACTGGCCACATATTAGGACATAAAAAAATTCAAAAACAAATGAAGAAAAGTAGAAATATTAAATTCACCCTTTTCAGGACATAATGCAATAAAAATTATATTCAATAAAGAATCTTGGAAGTATAGTTTAAAAATAATTTGGAAACTAAATAATTTAATCCTGAGAAATGAGGTGATCAAAGAATACATCATAGAAACAATCAATAATTTCATCAAAGAGAATGATAATGAGACCACATATCAAACATCTGTGAAATGCAGCCAACTGAGTGTTTTGGGAAAATTTTATGACTCTAAATGCTTACCATAGTAAAAAAAAAAAAAAAAAAAAAAAGAAAATAAGGAAATTGGAATGCAATTTAAAAAAAAAAACGCACACTAGAATAAGACAAATTAAAAATCCTCAATTACACACCAAAATAGAAATCCTCAAAATCAAAGTAGAGATTAATAAAATTGAAAGTAAGAAAACTATCAAACTAACAAATTACACTAGAAACTGGTTTTAGGGGGAAAACAATAAAAGAGATTACCCATTGGCTAATTTTATCTAAAAAATAAGAAAACCAAATTAACAGTACAAAAAAATAGAAAAGGTGAATGTACCACTAAGATACATGAAATCAAAGCAATTATTAGGAGCTATTTTGTCCAGATAAATGTAAATAAGACTAACAATCCAAATGAAAAGTATGAATACTTAGAAAAAACTTAAACTACCCAGATTTTCAGAAGAGGAAATAGAAAGAAAACAAAATTGAAAAAGCCAAAAATGCACTCCCTAAGAAAAAAATCCCTAAGACCAGATGAATTTACAAGTAAATTCTACCAAATGTTTAAAGAACAATTAATTCCAATACTATTTAAACTATTTGAAAAAATAGGTAAAGGAGCCCTACCAAATTCCCTTTATGACACAAACGTGGTGCTGATACCTAAATCAGGGAGAACAAAACCAGAAAAAGAAAATCAGTTTTCCTAATGATTACTGACACAAATTTTTTAAATAAAACATTATCAAGGAGATTACAGTAATATATCACAAAGATCATAATCTATGATGGAGTGGGATTTATACTAGGAATGCAGGTCTGGTTCAATATTAGGAAAACTATTAATCAAACTGACCATATCAATAACAAAAAATAAACCCAAATCATATATATATATAATTATCTCAATATATTTATATGTTATCTCATATATGTATATTGAGATATAAATATCTCAATAGATACAGAAAAAGCTGGAAAAATACAACACATTCCTATTAAAAACACTAAATTCTATAGAAATAAATCGATCTTAAAATCACAAGTATCATTTATCTAAAACCAAAAGCAAGTATCATCTGTAATGAAGATGAATTAGAAGCCTTCCCAGTAACATCAGGGGTGAAACAAGGACTTTCATTATCACCACTATTATTCAATATTGCACTGAAAATTCTAGCTACAACAATAAGACAAGTAAAAGCAATTGAAAGAATAAGAATATACAACAAGGAAACAAAACCATCACACTTTGGGGACTATATGATGCTATAGTTGGAGAACCCTAGAGAATCAACTAAAAAACTAGTTGAAAATTAACAACTTTAACAAAGTTGTAGGAAATTTAAATAAAATTGCTCATTAGTATTTCTATGTATTACCAACAAAGTCCAGCAGGAAGAGAAAGAGAAATTCCACTTAAATTAACTACAGAGGAAGATGAGTCAAGATGGCAGAGAAAAGGCAGAGACTTGCCTGAACTTTCCCCCAAAACCCTATAAACAGCTTTAAATAATGCCTCAAAACAAATTCTGAAGTGGCAGAACCCACAAAAGGATGTGGTAAAGCAACTTTACAGCCCAAGACAACTGAGGAGATCGGCAGGAAAGGTCTGTTGCCCCAGGGTGAGAGTGGAACACAGTCTAATGCAGGCCATACCAGTACAGATTAGGCCCCAGCAAACCCAGAGCAGGCCTTGGGAGCAAGTGAATCAGCAGTGGCAGCTGTTGCTTCCTAAGCTCTTTGCCCACAGAGAGTAAAGGAATCAAACAACTGGTCAGAAGGAGATATAGCATTCTCTTTTCTGGCACTAGGAGCAGGACTTTGTTGCTTTGTCCATATTTGGATCCAGGTCTCACTCTTTGGTGATAGTCCCAGGGCAAGGGGGTGCAGTTAGCCCACAAGAGCATGCATCCACAGTGTAGTAGGGACCAGGCACAGTTCTAGGGCAGAAAAGCGTGCTTGTGGTTTCTCAGAGACCAGAGCACAGGCTAGGAGAGTAGTAAACATCCCTCTCCTTAGATCTTGGAAGAACTGAAAACTCACAGCTCACTAGAAGCATCTCTGAAAATAACTGCGCCAAGCTCCTGAAGCTTGGCACAGTGTACCCTCCATCCTGGAAGAAGAGTTTCACTTTAGCAAAGAGATTTTTTATTTTTTAAATCAAGAAACCAGCCGTCTCATGCTCAATTCAGACTCCAATAGTCAAATGTAACTGTGATCTCATTGATGTTGGAGTTTTTCCCAATGCAGAACCCATGTCTACCTGCCTCTGCTCCTGTTCATATTTTTTCATAAATTTGCCTGACACAGGACTCAATCAGTCTACAAGTTAATAAGCATCGTTAAGGACCTACTATGTGGAGGGCACTGTCCTAAGGACTGGGGATAGAAAAAGAGTTAAAACTTTGCACTCAAGTAGCTCACAGTCTAATGGAAGAGATAGCATACAAACGGCTGTATTTGCTGTGTATAACAAGCTATATACAGAAAAAAACTTTTTTAAAAAAAGTTAACAGAGGGAAAGCACAAGATTGAAGGGGATTAGGAAAGACTTCTTGTAGAAGGTGGGATTTTAGGTGAGAATTAAAGGAATCCAGGGATGCAAAGAGGTGAGAATGAGGAAGGGGATCATTTGGGACATGGGGGACAGCCAGTGAAAATTGCTTTAGTCTGGAGAGTCTCTTACAAATTCATTCAGTTGTATAATTCAAATGGCATATGATCATAGAGCTAGTAAGTGTAAGAAGCTTTCTGATGAAAAGATGAAAAAAAAGCTTTTCTGATGAAAGAAACTTTTTTCTTTCCATATTAGAAAATTTAGAAACTATGGTTCTTTGGAGTTCATTCTTAACACCCTGAGGTTGATACTAGTTTTGTAAGAGACAGAATGCTAGACTCGATGTATCACTAGCATGTCAGTTCTTTTGACTGAGGCTGGGATTTATTTAACTCTAGCCAAGGGATGACTTGTTGGGTAGGTGGGGACACATTTAGGAATAAAGATGTAAAAAGAAGTCAGTAAAATTTATTTCAAAAATAAATCTTACTCTATCCACAACTCCATGAATGGAAAACCCATAGAAACACTGAATTTTAGATCTGAAAGGGGCTTGAAAATTATCTAGTCCAATCCTTTGACAGCAAAATGAGGAGCTCAGTTCTCCTGACTCCTGATCCACTGCTCTTTCTTTTCTGCCTTATGAAAAATTCCATCTCCAGGCAGCTATAAAGAATGAAGGCATTCAGGTTAACTGTAAATGTAAATAAGAAATGATATTTCCATAATGCCTATAAAAAGTTTACACAGTATTTTATGGTTTATTATCTCTTTTCAGAATGTAAAGGGACTTTGAAATCTTATTCCATATATAAATATATAAAATATTACTTTGAGGAGTGAACTTAATGATTTGAGAGTTGAAGGGAATTTAGTGATAAGCTCATTCACTCTACACATTTTATAGAGAGGGGTGTGGAGGTCCAGAGAAGGTAAGCAATTTACTCAAGATCACACAGCAAAGTGTCAGTGCCAGGATTTAGACTTGAGACATCTGATAATAGATGTGATTTTCTTTCTGTTGATCTACCCTGTCTATGATGGGTTCTTCCTCACCAACCATCTGAGGCACACAGCTTCTAGTATCTTCCCTGGGTCATTTTTTTCTTTCATTAGCTTTCCCACAGGCATCATGAAGTAATGGTTAGAGAACTGACCTCCAAGTCAAGAAGACCCACATTTAAGATACCACCAGCAGACACTGGCTGTCTGACCTTGGGGTGTGGGTAGGGGCAAGCCACTTAATCTCTCAGTGTTCTAGGCAAGGTGCCCACACATTCATGCAGAAAGTTCCTCTCTGAGCACCTCCCTATCCCAATAGAATCTCAAGTCTAGCCTCTCTCACTAAAAATGCAGAGATATGCTGTGGAAAGTTGCCTGAGTCCTGTCACGTGGATTGGATTGTATCCCTTTGGTTCACTCAGTGTTTTAAGGCTACCTCAGTTCCTGATACAAGAAAACGTGGTTTGAAATAAGATTACTCACAACCACCAAACCACTCACTAACCCCTTGACATTATTCTGTGTTCCCTTTCCATTCTGATTGATTTGTTGTGTTACCCTTACAATGAGTTGCCCTTTATTAGCAATGACACAGGAAAAATGATTTTATCAGGCATGAAAATAAAGTCATAGACGCAGAGCCAGCAGGGACTTCAGAGGGCTCATCCAGCCTCTATGTGAACCCTCCTGATCCCAAGGCAAGGTTTAAAAGACCACAGAAGATGTTTACAGAAGAACCTTTGGGCAAACCTCCTCTCTGGAGACTTCCAAAGTGGTTGGCTGTCAGGCTAATTTAGGAGAGCAAGACAGTGTGGTTTAGGCAGCATATGGATTAAGCACAGGGAGCAGGAAGACCTGAGTGGAGATCTGTCCTCAGGTATAGGCACTTACTACCTGAGCAAGGCACTAACCTCTGTCTGCCTCAGCTTCCTCACATTTGCAAAATGAGAATGATAAAGGTACCTACCTCCCAGGGCTGTCATGAGGATCAAATGAGATATTTGTAAAGCATATTGCAAACTTAAGGTGCCATGTAAATGTTAACTATTATTATTAGTCAAAAGAACATAAGATTAGGAATCTAAGACCCCAGTTTTGCCACTAAAAACTTCCATGACCTTTGGCAAGTCATTTAACCTCTCTAAGAACTCAGTTTTCTCCTCTGTAAGTGTAATAGAGCTAATCAGGGGAGCTCTTGATCAATTTGATGAGCATCCCCCCCCCAAAAAAAATCAACTTGAAGACATTATAGGGTAGAGACATTTGGTGTAAGAGCAGTTTGCACATTGATTACCTATGTGGTAGATGGGTAATCTGCTCCCCACGATTGAGGAAACAGAAGTTAATCATGCCTAAGTTTTGTTTGGGAGATTTCTCTAGTTTCCAGAGTGACCAAAGAGAGAAAATTGTCAGACTCCCAGGATCAGACTTGTTCCATGTGAGCTCATAGTACTTGGGAATGGGAGTAAAGGGACTACATAAAATTCAACAATTAAACTCAATTAACATTTATTAATTGCCCACAAGATGAAGATGAAGAACAGTGGTTCTTATATTTTCCAGTTTTAGTACTCTTTAAACCAGGCATGCACAACATTCGACTTGTGGGCTGCTTTATGGCTTGAATGCTGCTGGAAGTCCGTGAAAGGATTTTGAGTGGCCCACAAAAAAGTAGAGGATGCAAAACAGGCCTGCACAAGATACCACCCGTGGGTCATGTTGACAGGCTACAAGCAGCCCAGGGGCTGCTGTATGTTATGCAGGCATCCTTTATACTCTTTTTTTTTAAAGCAATTGGGGTTAAGTAACTTGCTCAAGGTTACACAGCCAGTTATTTTGTGTGGGTGCTAAGTATCTGAGGCCGGAACCCATCCTAGGTCTCCTGACTCCAGGGCTGGCACTCTTACTCACTGCCCCACCTGGCCGCCCCCTGCTTTATACTCTTAAAAATTACTGAATACAACAAAATGTTTTTGTTTATATAGGTTATGTCTGTCAATATTTATCATATTAGAAATTAAAACTGCTAAATTTAAAAATTATTTATTAATTTTATAATAAAATTATAAGCTCATTAAATATAACATGAATAACATCTTTGTCAAAAATAACTATATTTTAAAAAACAAAAAAAATTCAGTGAGAAGAAATGCATTGTCTTGCATATTATTTCATTCCTTTTTTTTTTTGCTTTTGGGAGGGGGAAGAGCAGGGCAATTGGGGTTAGGTGACTTGCCCAAGGTCACATGGCTAGTAAGTGTTAAGTGTCTGAGGCTGTATTTGAACTCAGGTCCTCCTGACTCCAGGGCTCATGCTCTATTCACTATGCCACCTAGGTGCCCCTGTATTACATATTTAAAAAATAATCTCTATAATGTCTGGTTAAAGAGGAGAGATCTGGATTCTCACATTTGCTTCTACATTCAAGTCAGGAAAACTACTTTTCCTGAGTTCAAATCTGGTCTTAGACACTTATTAGCTGTGTGACCCTAGACAAGTCCTTTAACCATGTTTACCTTAATTTCTTCAGATGTAAAACAAGCTGGAGAAGGAAATGGAAAATTGCTCCAGTATCTTTTCCAAGAAAACCCCAAAGGTTGTCATGAAGAGTCACACATGAATGAAAAAGATTGAACAACAGAAAGAACAATATAAAGAAAATCTGGTCTCACACATATGAAGCGGTTGAAAAGGGTAGAGTATTTTCATAGGCAAGCAATGTTGTAATATTCTAATGAAGATACTTTTGACCACAAGAAACCCCAGAAAGGGTTTCAAGGATCTCTGGGAATGCAAAGATCACACTTGGAGAATGACTGCCATAGGGCAATGGATGAAATGCTGACCTCCAAGTCAAGGAAATCTAAGTTAAACTACCACCTCTGAAAAAGGCTACCTATATGATTCTGGGCAAGTCATGTAGCTTCTCAGGGCTCTGGGCAACTCTCTCTGACTATCAGTGGGCAGTCTATTTTGGTAGAGGGAGTTTCCACATAGGAGCTTCCCTATAACGATAAAATCACATGCCTGGAGCCCCTCACTTCCCTTCTCATCCATCCAATATTGAGGCACTTGGCCATTTCGCTGCTGCTTTAAAGGTCTGTACTTCAAGGGTTACCAGGCTGCTTTGTAGTCTTTGCCTACTAGAATGTGATTTCTCTGAGAGGAGAGACTGTCTCACTTTTCTATTTGTATACCTAGTACTTAATGTAGAACTTTGAATACAGTGAGTGCTTTAATACTTTTCAATTCATTTGAAGACAAAAAAAAATGTGGAACATAAGGAAAATAGCCTTTTTTCTCAAGAGTGAAATGGAGGAATTGTACTGATGATCTCTGAGATTTAATTTCATTCTAAAATTTTTATGGTTCTATTAAGTCTTAGACTTTGGTTATATCTACATGATGGCAACAATATGGATGAAAAATTAAAAGTTTAGATAATCATCTAGATGTTTCTGGCCTCTTGGGGCATATGGACATGCACTGTCAAATCACACCCACCATTTATCAAAATTGACTCACGTTATTAATCACTCAAACTGTTCTTTTCACATAATCTTCTGCTCTAGTCCATGCACTCATGTGACATATTCAAGTAAGTGCCACATAAACCCAATGACAAGAAATAGTCTAGCTTCTATTAACTTATCTGTATTGTTCAGTAAGAAACTCCAGTTTCACATATCATACTATTGGGCAAGCCTACTAGAAATTCGGTACATTATAAAGCTGTCCTTGATGACCCACTAAATCTTGAGCATCCATCCTGCCCAGTTTTTTGACTGGGGGGTGGTTGAAGATAATGGCATCCATGCTGTAGAGAGGGATGATGGAATATGTGTATTTATATGTAAAAATGGTGAGAAAGGGAACAGGCATTGTGGTGGAATGAAATAGGGGATAGAAATATTCATTCACATAATTTTCCATCCAGTCATTAATTCCCTTCATCATAAAGGGAAAAAGAAAACATACTTTTCAAGTTCTGTGAGTTGTCTTCTCATGGCTTGGCTTTAAGCCTTGCCTCTAACATATATTGTCTATTTGACTCTGCCAAGTCATAGAACCTTAGTGCCCCAGTTCACTTTCTAAGACTAAGAGTTTTAGAGAAGATGCCCATCTGCATTGGGTGAGGCAGTTCCTCACTAGGAGTCCCTACATTAATGAAATTTTAGGTCTGAGAAGAAAAAAAAAGTATCAAGGCAGATACTGAATGGGTAGGTGACGGGTATATGTCGTCACTCTCTTTATTCACATGTGTTGCTGTGGGTTCACATATGTAGCTTTTTTAACTCATGAGAATGAATATTTGGGAAGGCTGTTATGGGAAAGAGAGTATACTAAATCTTTAATAGTTATATTTCTAATTATCCCATACCAGGGGTGGGGAACCTGTTGTCTCAAGGTCCTTTATTAAGGGGATTTGTTCTGTGAAGTTTGGATTCAAAGGGCCACACTTGAGGACCTTGAAGGTCATATGTGGCCTCAAAGCTGCAAGTTGCCCACCCCTGTCCCATACCCTTTAGACTCAGCCTCTATCTTTAGTTAAATCAAGCCTTAGGACCTTTTTCAATCACTTGCTGTTGATCATCTTCAATATTATGTACCCAAAGCCAATATGACAGGCTCACTCGCCCTTTAGATGAAGGCCAGTCGTTGCCAAGCAATCAATTTTTCGGGTCCCTGATGAGGTCTTTGAAGACGGACTTCACATCAGAAAAGACACTTAGCTAGCACTGTGCTTCCCTTAGGATCCCAAAGCCACTTATCAGTTTCACATCTCCAGGAACTGTTTCATCCACTCAGGATCTGATATAGATCACAGAAGTTTAGCAAAATTGATGTCATGTTACCTGGAAGCAGCAGCACAGAAGGACATTTGCAATCCACCAAAAGTGCAGAGGAAAAATCAGGCAGACAGGGTTTAAAACCCGAGTAAAACCTCTGACCAGTATACTAGAGTTCTCTCATAGGCATGCTTACATACAAGCACATACTTACATGCATACACATATGATCATACCCATTTCGACTATGATTATGTCAAACATACTATTAAAAAGGAAAAATTCATTCATTAACATAATATCCCAACTAGCCATTAATTCTCTTCATTATAAAGTGAGAAAGAACACATACTTTTCAAGTTCTGTGTGTTCTTGCCTCATGGGGTTAAGTTTAATAGCAAGCTCAATTAAGACTTGTGGGATTAAATTCCATTGAACTGATGCCAAGAGAAAAAAAATCACCATAATACAGTACCCAATCTTCTCTTATTCAAAGTAAAGCTCTAAAAGACCTCTAAAGAGACAATGAAGGCTTTTTACAAATTTCCTCCACAAAACAGCAGTTAAAAAAATAATTGAAACAGCACTGCATGTCTTCAAAACCTCTTGAAACACAAATGGGTTTTTAGAAACAAGGGAGGAGAGAATTTCCTCTATGTCTTCAGTAGCCATCAGAGTAACACAAAATATTGGGGGTCAGTATTTAGGATATCAAGG